>NC_140489.1:34227622-34407622 GCF_964271855.1 Acomys minous | reverse complement strand
ACTCCTTTAATTCCAACACTGGGGATGTAGAGGGAGGTGATTCTCTGTGAGTTCAAGGCCAGCTTAGGCTACATGGGGAGTTGCAGGCCAAGAGGGCCTCCACAGTGGAACACTGTTGGAAAACAAGTAAACAAATGATGCAATTTGGTCAACAAGACTGCTCTGGCAGAAAAGCTTCTCAGGGCCAGATGCAAGATGACCACAATGGTGGTTCACACTGCTTGCCCCAGCACTTGAAAGGCTGAGACTGAAAGGCTGCCATGAGTTCAAAGGCAGCTTGAGCTACAGAGTGAGTTCTATCTTGGCCTGGCTATATGCTGACACCTTGTTTTAATAAAACATGGAGACCAAAGTGTGGAGGTCCTTAGGTGTCCCACTCCAGGACTTAAACACACTCAACCTAGAGCTCCCATCTAGGAAAGCACGGGAGAGGGTAAATCAGATGTTCAACCAGAAGGCTGCGATTCGACAGAGATCTGAATTTTTAAAATTAACTTATTTATTCAATTAACATCCCAATCGTAGCTCCCTCCCTCCTCTCCTTCTGGTTGCCCCTCTCTCTCCCTCTTCCCCCTATCCCCCTTCCTCTATTCCTCAGAAAAGGAGACATCCCCCTAACCCACCCCAACACATCAAATTGCATCAAGACTGAGCACATCCTCTTCCCCTGTGGCCTGGCAAGGCAGCCCTACCAGAGGGAAATGAGCAAAAAGCAAGCATCAGAGTCTGTGTCAGAAACAGCCCCTGCTCCCCTAGCTAAGGGACAGGAGCTGCCCATCAGCTACATCTGTGTAGGCGGCCTAGATCCAGTCCATGGCCAAGACCCAGCATGGGTCTTGGTTGGAGCTTCAGTTTCTGCAAGCCTCTCTGGGCCCTGGTTAGTTGGCTCTGTTAGTCTTCTTGTGGAGTTCTTGCTCCTCTGAGACCTTCTATCCTACCCCTCACTCTTGCATAAGGCTTCCTGTGCTCTGCCCAAGATTTGGCTCTGAGTCTCAGCATCTATTTCAATCCACTGCAGGATGGAGCCTTTCACAGGACAACTATGTCAGACTCCTGTTCAGAAACACAGCAGAGTATTATTAATAGTGTCAGGGGTTGGCTCTCTCCCATGGGGTGGGTCTCAAATTGGGCCAGGCATTGGTTGGATATTCTCTCGATCTCTGCTTTATCTTTATCCCTGCACATCTTGTAGGCAGAGTAAATTCTGGGCTGAAATTTTTGTGGGCAGGTTGCTGTTTCCCTCCATCCACTAGGAATCCTGTCTGATTAGAGGGTGCTCTCTTCTTCAGTCTCTCTAGGAGTCTCAGCTAGAGTCACCCTCATCTCCTTCCAGAAGCCTACCCTGTCTTAGGTCTCTGGCTTGTCACAGAGATGCCCCCACCCATGATTTCTCTTCTCTCTGCAGGCCCTCTGTCCTCTTGCCGTCATTCTCCCCAGGTCTGATCTCCACCCTCATTTTTCTCCTCTCCTACCTTGTTCCCTCTCTTCAACTACTTCCGCTGTCTATTCTATTTCTCCTTCTGAAAGAGATTTAAGCATCCTCTTCCCTTTGGCCCTTCTTATTACTTACCTTCTTTGGGTCTATGAATTGTAGTATGTTTATCCTGTACTATATGGCTAAAATCCACTTATAAGTGAGTACACACCATGTGTGTCTTTCTGGGTCTGGGTTACCTCACTCAGGATGATCTTTTCTAGTTCCATCCATTTGCCTCTGAATTTCATGATGTCCTTGTTTTTAATAGCTGAGTGCAATTCCATTGTGTAACTGTACCACAGTCTCTTTATCTATTCTTCAGTTGAGGGACATGTAGGTTCCAGGATCTGGCTATTACAAATAAAGCCACTATGAACATAGTTGAGCAAATGCCTTTGTTGTATGGTGGAGCATCTTTCAGGTATATGCCCAGGAGTGGTATAGCTGCGTCTTGTGGTAGTGTTGTTCCCAATTTTCTGAGAAAGTGACAGATTGATTTCCAAAGTGGCTGTACAAGTTTGCACTCCCACCAGCAATGGAGTAGTGTTCCCCTTTCTTCACGTCCTCTCCATCACGTGCTGTCACTTGTGTTTTTTTATCTTAGCCATTCTGACGGGAGTAAGAAGGAACAGAGATCTGAATCTTAACTATTGCTCTTAGCACCTTGCTGGCAGGTTTAATGGGGGTGAGGGATAAGTCCCAGGAAGGATACAAAGCTAAGGCCTCCTTTGGGGACATTTGTCTCGTTTGTGAGCCTCTGTGGACTCTAAAAGATGACAGGAGTCCAGTGGCCAGCCCGATGGCTACGTAGCTCATTTTTGAAGCCTCAAGAGTAGCAAAGGATAGTCCAAGGACTGGGTCTCTAGGTCATTCAATCATTTGTCTATTCACTGTCTATTGATTTTGTGACCATCCATCCTCCATTTGAGTTGGGAAACCTTGGCCTGTGTGGGGTGACCTCTACGATGAAATTATACAGGAAACAGGAGGGATGAATGGCTCATAGCCGTAAGACAGCACTTGCCTCAAAGTGCATTATTCTTTACAAGTGGAACAAACAGGTCACTGAGATCGGGGTGGATTGGAAACCTGTCCTTCAGGTGGATTGGCAGTTGAATCAAGCGGAGCAGCCTCCCCCATTGGCTTTACGGAGTGTATTCCTAACTTGGCTTCTTAACTGTCCAAGCTCCACTGCCTCCCTGACCTATGCTAATGCTGAGACTCCCACCCCTATCCTACACCTGGAGTGTCTGGACCTTGGATGGAAACAGGAATTGGTTTTCTTTGCCTTTTGCAAGCGCCTAACTGAGCTAAGATATCCCTTTGGGTGGGGTTCAAGTATTTCAAAAAGTGGCTGCCTTGGCAGGCACAGTGGCTCCTGCCTGTTATCAGAGGCAAGAAAACCACTTCAAGTCTGAGACCGTCTGACATACGTAGCAAGTTCCCGACTGACCAGGGAATAGCAAGTCCCTGCCCCCACAAACAAGCAGACAAACCAAGCAGCCGATGTTCGCGAATCATAACACTCTTAGCTTTGCCTATCATACTGAAGTGGAGGGTGCAATGTGTCTCTTAGCTTTAAGCTTCAAAGAGCCTTGAGGAACAGCCAAAGTCATCAGTTAGGACCAGCTAAATTATGTTTCTAATTTTAAGTTCAGCAAAACTTGGAATCTCTACCATGTGCCAGATGCTGGAGGCACTGGATCTGCAGCTGTATAGGCAGGTCCCTTTCTGGAAATCAGCCCTCAATCTAAGTGACCAGAACTTTCTACAGTTCTCATGCATTCATGGAATGGTCAAAGACTTTAAGGCCAGAATGACACCTGGGTGATAAAAGACACCGTGTGACCTACATGCACCACGCGCGCAGACAGGAAGCCTCTAGCCAAAAGTGCCTATGACTATATATAAAGGTAGACATTTCAGATCAGTTTGATGGAGGGGTGCAAGGTGTCTAGCTTTCGCTTTTTTTAAATGCAGAGTATAGGAAGTGTAGGGGGCGTAGGGTTTCATGTTTACCCCCAACAAGTCCGCTGAGCCTGGGGAAAGCTGCCCATCTTTGCTATAGTGATATCCAAGTGGCACCATAGGCCTATTTCTGGGTACAACCCTCTATTTGAAAGCATTTCCTGGTCCACTGTGTGCCGCCCTGTCACTGTCTTTACTAAGGAATCCCACTATGGCTCACTTCAGAGGTTGCTCGCTGTAATCTGTGGGTGGTGTTATTTTGGGGAGACAAGCAGCAGAGGGAGGGGTGAGTTTGTAAAGAGCAAGTCAGGTGTGTGTGGCAGGAGCTCCTGGAGAGAAGGAAGCAAAGAATTAAACTCTAGGATGTCTTTGTCGCTAATTCGGAGCATAGATTTCTAGTACCAAACCCTTACAGAGGGAAGGGGGAAAAACACCAATTTTCTGTGTTTATATTCGAGGAGGTAGTAGGAAGTATTCGAAGCTATCTTTGTTACCCTTATCTCAGAGTAGGCGTAGAGCAGCATTAACACTCTCTGCCTCAGTGTAGGGGGACCTTTTGGACCAGCCAGCAATATTAATAATGACACGGAACCTTTACAATATGTTAAAGCTTACGCCTTTTAGCTGGGCAGACTCTTGGCTACCTATCTAGTGTGACCTGACTAATCCTGGCACTACGTCCCGCCACGTGGCTAGCTATACCTCTCTGTTCCTGTGGGCATCCATCTGTTGACCTCCGTGTTCCTCTGGGGAGTCTTCAGCTTTTGCTTTCTTCTCCCAGAATCCCTCTGTCTCCCGGAAGTTCCGCCCTCCACTCTCTCTGTCCAGCCAGAGAGATGTGGCTGTCAGATCTTTATTTCAATCAAGGGCAAGTGAGGAAGGACAAATATTTACAAACTATAAGAGCAGTGATGGGCCACAGAAGCAACAATACTTAGCTCTCAGCTGGTTTAGCAACCAACAACTGAATATACAGAGACATACCTCCACACAATGTACCCCCCCACACACTCCACCCCCCCCCCCACCCCCTAACCCCCACTGCAAACCTTGGGCCAGTTAAGTTATATCTGTGAGATACCAGGCCGGGTAAAGACAAGAAGTCATTCTCTCTCACACTCATATATGACTTTTGAATAATCCTCAATATGGAAACAAGGGGAGGGGATACAGTCTGTTAGACGGCCCAAGAAATCCAAACAAATCTTCTCATCTAAAAGCCACATAATCTTAAAACAGTCATTCAAAGCTGTATCCCTGGGGCTACGGATGTAGCTTACTGGTAGAGAACTTGCCTAGAAGGTACATGGGAGGACCAAAGTTCAGTCCCCAGTACTGCAAGAAGCCAAACAACAGCTACAATGCTGGCCTGCCCAGTCTCTGCTCATCGCTCCCCCCACACCCCCACCCACCCATCCCCTGGCACCACGCGGCCTCTTTCTTCTTTGCTTACTGAGCAACACTGAGATGGCGTCCACTTCAAGTCCTTCCCAACACAGTATCTTCTGTCCCATAAGGCCCATCTTGAAACAATTTAGTTTTCCATAGGCTTCAGCTGACCATGCCTAAGGCTTAAAGATCTCTGGTTAGAGACAGTTAAGAATCTCTTAAAAGATGAGGCTCAGAGATCCAGATTTGCACCTCAAAGGCCGGTTGCTTCAGCTGCTCTTACATGGGACGCCAGAGCCTGGCTCTCTGCCATTATCATTGCTGGCAGGTGTGATGGCGGTCCATGGGCTCTCACAAGGGAAAGGTGGCATCACGCTGACGCAGATTTAAGATTTGAGGAGGAAGCCCTGCCCCACCCCCACCCCTGCACCTACCCATAGGTGAGCATACTGTGTCTCTGGCCAAGAGACACTGGTTCCCTTTCAACCCCAAGTTACAGGCAATGAGAAGACAAAAGAAGTCAGCCCATGGAGGTGGGAGGAGCATGGCCTCTGGGTTCAGATGCTGGCTCTCTACTTACACCGAGTCTAAGTATCCACCTGGCATAGCTTCAGTAGCCTTGTCTGCGGCCCGGGCTATCTAACCACTATTTCAGAGCCGTCAGCATCACAACTGAGGGCAGCTAAACTGTGCCCCGGTTCTCTTTGCCTCACAGCTCTTCTTTTCTATGGAGTTTGCCCTGCCCTGCCCCCACCCCCACCCCTACCTTCTGTCTCCTCCGCATCGCCTCTCAGCACGTGCAATCACGACACAAGGTCCTCGTTATTCCTTGACGTGTATAATCACTGCGCAGCGCTTCTCTTCCACTTCCGCACTGCAAGTGTGATTGGCGGGGCTAGAAACAGGCTGAGTGGGGACTTGAATCCAAGCCTTTGGCTCTGGGCCCAGGTCTTTCCCCTTTGCCCCTCTGCACATCACATTCTGCCCCTCGTTTCCTTTCCAGGGACCTGACAGCTCCCCAAGTGTGGCCATTAGACCAGGAAGCTTAGGAATGGAGGGGCACAATGAAACACGCACACACCTGCAGCAAGGAAAAAAAAATAGGACACTTGAAAAATCACAAGGAGGGCTCTTGGCTGCTGTGCGCGTTCCAACTGAGTGGGTCCCACTCCAGGAAGATGTTCTAAAGCTGGAGGGGGCAGGGGGAGGGTGGCAGGGTGAGGTCTGCGCTGTTTTAGGAGCTCACAGCTTAGGAGAAGAAGACATGATAGTAACCTTAAAAGGGTCCACGGCTCAGGCATGCTTGCAGCTCAAGGCCCTGGACACTCATCTGAACACCCCACCACACCCCCACCACACCCCCACCACACCCCCACCTCACCAGAGTCCCAGTGTTTTGTCTAAAATGAGGGCTCTCACAGAGAAATCTTGATTTGGAGCAAGTGTGGTCTGGAGACAAAGAATATTGCTGCCTCATCCAAGCTCCTGTGTGCTTCCTAGGCCCTTCCTGACCCTTCCTCGGCCATCTTGCGTCTGCCTTGATGTCCCAGGTCAGGATAGAACACATCTACAGAGCAGCCAGGCCCAGGGAGGGAAAATGAAGGAGATGTGTGTTAGAGGGATAGCCTGTGCTCCAACTGTCAATCACTAAAGGGACGTGAGCCCTTCCCACCACTGGGAAGTGTGTGGCTAAGACATCTGTGTGGCTTAGGCCCTAAAGTGCTGGTTTCCTTAATATAGACAGAGCCATTCTTGTTCTCCCTGCAAGGAGGTGTGTCCCAGGGGCAGGTGTGACCATGTGGCTCTGCCTTTTGGTAGTCAGCCTTCATCTCCCTAATCTGTAGAAGGAGATAGGGGGAGGGGTGGGTAGTTGATGAGCAGGGAGGTAGGAAGGGAAGTCAGGGCAGGACAAGAAGACAAGAGAAGGCAAAGGAAGAAAGGAGCAGGCTTTTTCTGGAGCCCATTTCCTCACCCGGTGACTTGGCTGGGCTCTCGAGTAGCTCCCTTGTACTTTGCGGATGCTCGATATACATTTCCCTCAGGACCAGTTGTCGGCAGAATGGTGAAAACACACCAGCGCCCCTCATAAATCAGCAGAGGTCACTGCCAAGAGCTTTGTACACTTGCTGTCCCTGGCAGTGATAAACTCATTGCATTTGGGAAATGGCCAGAGACCCTGAGTCTGATCTTAATTCTCATTCCCAGAAAAATCTCAGCTCTGGGCTCCCCCCCCTCCCCCCCCCCCCAGTTTGCTGTCTTTGTGTTCCCTAAACAAAGCTGGGAGGAGAACATTTTCCTGACATCAAAGGCAACACTTCTTTGTTTGGGGGGAAGAGGAGCAAGACAAGGGAGTCACTGAATCCCTAGTCTGTGGGAAAGCCAGGTCCAGGCCAGGAGGAAGCTAGGGCTATGGCCTGCATTGGGGGCCTGGGAGATCTGCAGAGTGTCAAAAGCCTGTTTCGTCAGACCTGAATGCTAGAGATACTTTTATTCATCTCTCTCTCTGTCTCTGTCTGTCTGTCTGTCTGTCTGTCCCTGTGTCTCTCTTTCTCTTGTGTGTGTGTGTGTGTGTGTGTGTGTGTGTGTGTGTGTGTGTGTGTGTGTGTGTGTACGTTCATGTAGGGTGATTAGAGGCTTCATGATGCCAGCAGGTCAGGTGGACCCAGACCACAGCAGCCACCCTCCAGCAGTCTGTGCTTCCGCTGTCACTTCCCCTCATATTGTCCTTACAGCGTGACCTTGGAGTTGGCCACTTAGAGAAGGTAACAGCAGTGTCCACACTTTCTCCTGAACCCACACTGATGCTGCCCTTGGAGAGTGAGCTGTTGCCGGCTGCTTGCCCTGGGCTGCCCGGCCTGTCATACTGTGCTGGCTCCTTCCCTCAGGAACTACTGAGCTGAGACACACCCTCATCTGTATCTGCTCAGACCCTCCTGCCTTGAAGAGACTTTTTCCAGTAGATGGGTCACCTTTCCCCACCCAAGAGGATCAGCTCAATTCCAGTCCTACCCATGCATAGCAACTGTTCTTGGCCACCAGTGCAATCCTTGGCTCAAACGGCTATGAGCATTTTGGTGAAAAATCTGTCTTGTCTATAGATGCTAAGCTATGTGACAACAAAGTTCTCTTTGTCTTAGTGCCTGGCGCCTACTAGATGCTCAATAAAATATCTGGTGAATGAAGACATGATTAACTGTTTAAACGTCTGCCTTTTCCTGCCCTAATTCAGCTGACAAGGTCTTTTCTGTTAATGAGCCAAGGTTTTCCTGACTGCAATGAGGTAATGGGAATTAAGCAGATCAGGGTTGAAGTTCGTTGCTGAGGCCAGAAGGGCCGGGTTAGGAGATGCCTCCTTCTATCTTGGAGGGAAGAAGAGGGCCATAGCGAAGCAGCATATATTCAGCACTTAAATTCCTAGAAGCTAGAAGAAGCAGAGATGCATTGTTTTAAAGAGAGATTTGGAGAAGGTCCAAGTATTGAGACAAACAAGCCTTTGCAGGTGACTCAGGGGCCACCGGGCTCTGTTGGCCAGACAGAGATGATGCTTGATACGTTTAAAAAAGAAAAGAAAAAAAAAGACAGTACATCATCTTTGCTCAGCGTTAACACTTGCACCTATGATTTTAATGATAGAGCAATTCAGAGATATCAAATGAAAGCAAAGACCAATGACACCCCTGGGTTTGGGATTGAGAAGGATATTTGAGCTGAGAGGTCCACACCCCTTTGAGGGATCCCCACCTCCCTTCCATACAGAATCAGTAAGCAGATGCTTAGGCTAAACATAAACCAAAGCAAGCATGGAGCCTGCAAACGTGAACGTGAAACTCAAGCCAGCACTTTAAGTGAACAAAGATACAGTTCATTCATGTGTTTTCCGTTTCTGTAACAAACTCCTTGAGAACAGGTATTTCATAGAGTAGAAAATTTTATTTAGTTCGGTTTTGGAGCCTGAAACTCTAAGATCAGGCAACCCTATCTGTTAGGGCTCTGGTGAGGGCATGTCTACTGTGTCTCAGTATGGCAGGGAGTGTATGTGTGTGAAGAGACAGCACATGGTGACAGAGTGGATGCGAGGGAAGCAGAGCCCAGCCTTTGTCTCCTCGGCACAACTTGCTCTTGCAGGCACTGACTGGGTTCTGAGCCTTTGGAGAGCGTGCTTAAGCTACATCCAAAGCACCCACAGCCGGGGTAAATTCAACTAAATGTTTGACCCTGTGGTGGACAGGATGCATCTCTAGAAGATGAAGACACACTGCATGCCATCATCCAAGGACTTAAACCAGGAAGGGACTGGATATTTCTGTGAGGTTTTCAGAAAAACAAACAAACAACTCACAGTTGTTAAGTGAGAACACAAGCAGTCCCCCGAGGTGGTCACTGTTAAATTCCCCCTGGCCCCCCTGCTGTGGGTCCATTTCTGTTGGTTAGGGTGCCACCCAAGTTTTGAAAATGTGGGGCATCTTAGGGACAATGAAACTGATCCCATGATCCTTTGGGGGTTCAACTGAAGATGGGCTGCAGAAGCTTTTCACGGAACCAAAACATTGCTTGTATTTTTCATTGTCTTCGTTTGCTTTTCACTATTTAAATTGACAAGTAAAAAAGTCATTTATTTTCATGACGTTAAACACGATATTTTGGCACATATATACACTGAAAAACACCTGGATCAAGTAACTTAACATACATATTATTCCACATACTTAGTTTTTTGGTTAAAAAGCCTTTAAATCAAGACTTTAAAATTACCAGGTACTGTAGCTCACCACGATCAACGATAGATGCCCTGAATTTAGTCCTCCTGTTTATTTTATTTTATTTATTTATTTATTTATTTATTTATTTATTTATTTATTTATTTTTGTCCTCCTGTTTAAATGAATGTTTCCTCTGGGGCCGGCATCCCTAAGCCTCCCTGTCCTGAACCCGTCAGTCCCCAGCAGCCGTCACTCTCTCTCCACTTTTGTGAGTCCACTTTTCGGGAGAGTCGGGCAGCGTTTGTTATTCTGTGCCTGGCATATTTCATCTCACCCAGGTTCATCTGCACCGTAGTAAATGACAGCTCTTCTTCTCAAGGCTGAAGAGTGCCTCTCTTTGTGTGTGTGTGTGTGTGTGTGTGTGTGTGTGTGTGTGTGTGTGTGTCTGTGTGTGTCTGTGTCTGTGTAAGTATATTTCTCTTATTTCCTTTATCTGTTCAGAAGCTGATAAGCACCTTGATCAATTCTGTGTCTTGGCTATGTGCCTTTTATGCTGGGTAGGGAAGAGTCTTGGCACAGCCTAGCCATTGTTCCAAGATTCTCTAGCCAGACTACACACACACACACACACACACACACACACACACACACCCCACAGCCAGTCCCCTCACCCCCAGGGCTATTAAAATAAAGCTCAGCAATTAAGAGGTTTGGACGCGTTCCTAGAGAACCAGGGTTTGAGTCCCAGTATCCACATGGCTGTTCACAACTGTCAGTCCCAGTGGCTCTGACTCCATCTTCTGGCCGCTGCAGAAACTGCATGCTCATGGTACACATACACACGCGTGCAGGCAAAGCACCCATGCAATTAGAAATAAAATTAAAATGAAGAAAAAAAACCTCTTTCCCGCCTCCCCCGCAACTGATGTGAGGTTCTGCCTCCTCCATACATGGTGTACTCTGGGAGGAGAAACCGGGAAGAGGATTCCAGAAGTAATCCTGATTTTCAGCTGGGCTGTCTCTCCTCACTGACCTCTCCTCCACTTCCTCTGGCACTGAGGCCTTTGCCCAGCTTCCTGGAGGAACAGGGAGCATAGGGGACAGTGCTTCCTTTACCAGACCAGCTGCCAACTAGCACTCGGCCCTCTCCTATGGCCCACCCTTTCTCTCAGCAACACTCTTCCTGGGGCAGACAAGCAACCTTTTTTCCGTGTTTCTTCATGGACCAGGAGAGAACATGTGCCTATAGGATTTAGCTTCAGGTCAGGGGTCATATTTTTGAGCAAAGCTACGGATACTCTCAGAGCCTTGGAGGAGAAGCAGCAGCATGCCCCCATGCCTCCTTCTCCCAGGTACCACCCTTAGGCCTGGCATGTGTGCCATGTGCTCCATGATGAAGTTGTGAAGGGTCACCTTCCAGGTCACGATAATGGTCCTGCTTGTTCACAAACTGCATGATTCAATTGTATTGTTGTTTGCAGGGGTGTGTGTGTGCGTGTGCATGTACATGTACATGTATGAGCTCACAAGTGTGTGCATGTGCATAGTATGGTGTGTAGACATACAGAGGCCAGTGAGAGCTTTTACTCTCTAAAGCCATCTCCTCAGACTCTAGGTTTTTGGTTTGTTTGTTTGTTTGTTTGTTTGTTTGTTTGTTTTTGAGTTGGAGTTTTTATTTAGAGACATTTGTAGACTCCCAGAAAGTAGATAAAGAATATAGAAATGGACCGTTTGCCCAACTCCCTGATGGCAGCATCTTGCCAAACTGTAGCAGAGTATTATGCTCATTATGATGATGTAGCAACCACCTGCTGATTTTATTCAGGCTTACCAGTTGAACTTACGCTCATGTATGTGTGTACTTCATTCTTCACAGCTCTGTCACCTGTGTAGATATGCCAACATATGGAGCCACCTATTGCCACAAAGATCCTTCCTGTTGCCTTTTATAGCCACCCACTTCCCCCATCCCTAACCTCTGGCCACTGCTAATCTGTTCTCCGTTTCTCTAATTCATCCTTTTAAGAATGTTCCATAAATGGAATCAGCTGGTCTGATTGAGGACCAACGTTTTTGGACATCACAACTCCCCCGAGAGACTCCCCAGTTTTGGAGTATACCAGTAGTTCACTTCTTCCTGTGGCTTTAACCATTACATACCCCAACATGACACCCAGGCTCAATTACACACGAACCTCAAAATCTCTTGCCCTACAAGAGAAAATGCCATTTTGTTAGTTTCATTATCTCTTGGTTTACATGTGATGTGGGGGAGGTGGGACGCATTGCAGTTTTCCTAGCTCCTTTCAGACACACTAGGTTCTTTTGTCCCCGTCCCCCTCCCAGGTCAGTTGGGTTGTTGTTTCCTTTAGCTCCAGCTGACTGTTCCTTCTGGTGTCTCCCTACCCCTCTCCTTCCCCAGGAGCACATCTACAAGCTGATGAAGAGTGACAGCTATGCCCGTTTCCTGCGGTCCAATGCTTACCAGGATCTATTGCTGGCCAAGAAGAAGGTATCTTGGGAAGGGCAAGCTTGCCTTTCTTAGCACTGTTGACTCTCGCTGCTGCTTGCTGCTGGTGTGAAGTGAGGATACCATCCCTTGGGGTTTATTTATTTATTTTCTTTCTTCTCTCCCCTCCTTTGTCCGCTCCCCTCCAATTGAAAAATAGTGAGACACGTTAAAGTTCTAGCCTCCCCCCATGTCCAGAGTATGGCATTCTGCCTCAATGTTCCCATTGCCTCTGTCTGCCTGGTTTGCCTACAGTGAAAGGGGGATGACCAAGTATCATTGCCATCGTTGCTCAGGTTGTCAGCAACACAAGCAAATCCCTTAGGGTATCAGAGAGACTTTCGTTGCCAATCCCATCCACTCATTCCCAGCCAGACTAGAAAGGGAGCATAGGGCATGAGAATTAGGGTGGCTCCTCCTGGGAAAGATATCCTTATTGGTTTTAAAGGGATCTACCAGATACCTAAGTGATCACCAAGACTGGGCACTGGTACCCCCTTGCCATGCCTTTCCTCTAAAGTCCCCACCCCCACGCCCTTTCTTTTAACCAGGAAGTAACCACACCTCAACCCACTCCCTCTTCTCCCACTTGGAATTATATCATGGCTCTTAACAGCCTTGAAGTCTTGACTCACAAAGCTCCAAGACCCTTAGGATGCCGTCAGTGAGGGTGCCTGGAGCAGGGACACATTTTAGCTAGATTTCTGGGGGTGCAGGGAGGAACGCAGAATGGTGCCTGGGGCTCAGAAAGAGACAGGTCTCATGAGTCTGAGACCCTGCCAATCTTCTGTCCACGCCAGCTCCAACCTCAAGCCCATGTGTGGTCAAGTGTGGCTCAATTTGCTCCATAGTCTACCATTTCCATTCTCACTATACAGCACACACACACACACACACACACACACACACACACACACACACACCTTTCTTCTTTCCACCCAGTCCCTGAACCCTGACCCTACACACAGAGTTGTCCATCCACAGATGTTCTGTCAGGTGGCCTCTCAGTCTCACACCTTTCTCTGTGTATTGGCAACTGTATGTCATGTCTGCCTGTCTGCCTAGCTGGTTGGTATCATGTAACTCCAGAGTCCTGAAGAGCATTTACTTCCACCTGGATGGTTTCACACAACCCTCAGAAGAGTCCTAAGATGCCTGGAAGGTCTGTTGTCAAAAGGTCAGCCCTGTTGGTTCCCAAGTCCCTCCTTTGAGTCTAGCCACTGAGATGGAGAATGCGAAGCCTAGCCATTTGACAACTCCCTGGTTGGAGGATTTGTTCAGGTAGAGGGAGGTGGAGGCTCCCACACACAATTGCTCTGGTAGCCACTTTTCCAATCAAGGTCATAGAGACTTATACCGCAAATCTCATGGGAGAAAGTCAAACAAAGCTTTTCTTATTTCTTGAGGCTCAAGTCCCCTAAACTGACCTTATCTGAGGGACATTTGAAGCCCTAGCAATTTGACCAATCAATGCCTAGCTATGTAAACTTTTAGCCCATAGGCCTTTGTCTCCCCGTGGTGTGTGAACACAAAGGGAAGGTTCACCTGAATCCTGAGTTTGCAGACCCTCCCAACACAAACCTTCAGGAGGTCAGTGGTGTGGGAAGGAACTAATCCCTTCCTGGGAAAAGTTACAAAGGAAGTTCAATACAGTTATCTCCGAGCCCTGTATGGCTCGGATGCTGTTATGGTGGAGATGGGGGGTGGTCCCTGCTGGTCTCTTTTCAATATAGAGGAATTATTTCCCCAGACAGTGCTACTTTCCCATCCGTGTCTTCCTGAGAGCCTCTGGGCATCAAATTTGTTACTCAGCATCTTCGGGAAGGCCCAGAGCATCTTCTGATTCCAGTGGTGCTCTTCCTGCAATAGCAGCACCCAGGGTAGAAAGGGCCTGTGAGATTTCCACCCTCCAGCCACACCGGGCAAGAATGCCAGCTGAGAACCAGGCCTGGTAGAGTCTAGAAGCACAGGCTTCAGTTCTGTCTTCCCTGATTCTTCCTCTTTTCTGCCATCTTCAAAGGGGAGGGTAGTTGCTCTGGAGATCCAGAGTTTAAGGGTGGGTGGACTGGAATTTGATGGAAAATGAGGTAGCAATGATGATGGGATTCCACAGCAGCTCAAAGGAGACCCAACTAAGTGGCCAGGAAATAAGAATGACAGGTGTAGAATTCAGGACGCAGAATGGGCTTGACTTGACTCAATATCTACCATCTGGTGCCTTTAGGGTGAGAGGCGAGCTTTGCCATTTCCATAGCAGAGTCTGGGTATAGGCCAGACATGGATCCCACAGGTCCTATATGAGAAGAAAGCCCAGCCCAACCCTATGGTCATGTGTCATTTGGCTTGTGTTTTCCTTCTACAACTCCATATCTGTCTTTCTGGAGCTGGCTGAGTCAGCAAGGAGCATGGACGGCTGCCTTTGCCAGACCCCTCTGCTTCTAGCACATTCCAGACCCACAGACACCTAGCTGCTTCTTCAATTCCTGAGTTGCAAGTATGTGCTCTGTGTGTATGTGCGTGAGTGTGTGTATCCACACTACTGTGTGCATCCTACTGGCTAATTTGCCAGCCTCGGGCTCAGGACCTGAAATAAGGCTCGATGTTAAGCCAGTAGGTATTTGGGATAAAAGTCCGTTCTTTCCAGGTAGGAAACCTGGGGAGATGGTCAGGCACACACCACACCTCGTTTTCCAGGCTTTTGCCTGCTCTTTCTTGCCTTTGTTCCTTGAACTTGAGCTAACCATTCCCCAAGGAAGATCCTGAGGCCCCTGGAATGCATCCTGAGTACAGTTTAGAAGTGTCACTACTTGGGAACCGAGAGAGTACTTTCTGCTCAGAGAATGGCTTGTCATTTCCTGAGGCCTTGGAGTCTTCATCACCCCAAAGTACTTGGGTAGACTCTCAGGACACAGAAAATCATTAGGAAGTCATTGAAGTTAGCAAATGCTCCTCTAGGGGGAAAAAAAAACCTGAAGAGAGAAAACTGTCCTGATCCACACTCAATAGATGAATTCAGGACTTTACCTCCTCAGTGGCTGCTTCCGGGCATCCTGTCAAGATCCCACCACCACACATGGACAGCCCTCAGAGCTCATCTGTTCTGTGGCACCCCTTGGGAGTCCCATGTGGCTGCCCAGGGGACCCAGCTGGCCACAAACCCCCAGGGCTCCTGCTTCAGAGAGGAGACAACAGGCAGCCACCTTGAATAGCAACCAGGAAACAAAGGCTGTGCAGCACCACCCAGGGCCCTTCCGGGGAGCCCACTCCCTCCTTTCACTCCCCGGGGCTCCAGAGAGGCAGTGTGTTTCTCCCGGGCTTCTGTTTTCCCTGTCTCCCTTGGCTCTGCCAACCGTTCTGGCTGCTTCTCTCTTCCCAGTTTGCCGCATTTGGCTTTTGTGTTTTGTTCTTTAGCTGTGTGGCTGCTGCTGTTTAGAAATCACATGTAAGCTGAAGAATTTTTTTTTCCCTGTATTTTTCTCCCTATCCTTTTTTCCCCCCTAAAGCCAGAAAGTGAGCAAGGTCGTAGAACTTCCCTAGAAAAGTTCACTCGCAGTGTGGTAAGTTCAGCTGGTTTTCTGCCCTTCCGTGTTTCTTTTGCTTTTGGTTTTTCACCCCCTGACCCCTGACCCCTGACCCCTGACCTCTTTTTGGTTGCCATCTTCTCTTGGGTGGGAGGGAGTCCAGTGCCTCGCCCTCCTCCAGTTACCCCCTTTTCCTTTGCAAGTGTCTGCAGCTTCTCTTCCAGGGATGGAATTGCAAAAAGAGCAAGCAGCTCCCTCCCTGCAGAAGGTTCAGAGCCCAAGGCCCAGCCACAGGTGCCATCCCGTGGCCTCTTTTCAAGGCTCTGAGGAGGAAGGGACCCTATTGCTCCTGGGGCTGGGCCACCTGTGACTCTTCTACAGCAGCTTGGCCATGAAACAAACCATGAACCAAATTGGCTGAAGATCGTCACTCATATTGAATATATATCTCTCCAAATTTCTTCTCTCTGTGAACTCTCACAGTCATGTTAGTGTGGGTCTCGAGCTGCTGTTGCTGCTGCGTAGACGGCTTTTGCTATGTGTAGAAAGCAACTGTGCTGCATGGGTTGTGGCAATGTGGTCTAGCTGGTGTGTGTGTATATGTGTATGTGTGTGTGTGTGTATGTGTGTGTGTGTGTGTGTGTGCTGTGTGTGTGTGTGTTAGTTAGTGGCCTCTGCATGAGTACCCACAACCCTTAAGGTCCCTTGTCAGCCTCATTTGCGTAGTGTGACCTAGAGAGGAAGGTAGTTGTGAGTCCGGTACTGCCAAGCACTTCTCAGGGTCAAGGTCTTATCAATCTCCCCAGTCCCCGGTTCTGACAATGAGTAAAAACAGTATTACAGGCTCACTGTCCCTGCAAGGAATAGGTCTTTCCCCTTTGTGCACACCAGCTTAGAGAGGCGGAGGCTCACACAGTGACACAAAGGGAGACCGAGTAAGAGCAGTCCATGAGATCCCTATGAGATAGATCTATACCGTGAGATTGTATACCAGGATCGATTACAGCACAGGTCAGAACCATCCCCCCTATCCATGGTGGTTTCTTCTCCACGCTAAGGCTTGATGCACACTGCCACTGAGTCCATGGGACCCTGCCTGTACTGTCAGCATCAAACTAGCAGCAACCAGGAGAGCAGGTGGGAAGCACATGGGACTGGCCATCTTTCCCTTCCCAAAGACTGGGGCCCACTGATGCTAACGTGCCTTGCAAGAGCAAAGCCCTTGTAATAATACGACTGCTATATTAGTGCTCTTTTAATCCTTTTTAAACAGTTTAAGAAATCCTGGGGCTGAAAGCCATCTAGCCATTTTCCTGTCATAGCTGGATGCATCTTAACAACATTTCAACATGATTTTGAATTCACCAAATGTATACATCATGACACCTCAGGGAGATGGCAATTAAAAACTAGATGTTCTCCCCCCCTCCCTCTCTCTCTTCTCAGGATTTTCTCACAAGAGAAATAAAAAGATGCAGACTGGGAGACCTGTTGGCCTCTTGTCCTTACAGCTTTGCCAGGGTCATGCGGTCACGAAGGTGCCACATACACTATCAGAGGCTAGGCCCCTGGGACCTCTTCTATCCCACGATCACTTCAGAGAAAGTAGGGAGGGGGGCGTCTTTCTGTATAGAGCTGAGGCCCAGCTGCTGAAGATGGAGACAGTTGAAAGATTGAGTTGGCAAGTTAAGAGCACGCTGTAGAGGCAACTTTGTGGGAAAGCTGAGCTCTGGCAGCTCCATGGGTGCTCCTCCAGTAGACTGTGGGGGCTAAGGTGTGAGAGAGGAAATAAGACATTGGACACGGTGCATTGCACGGTGTGCAAACATCCTCAGGTGGCCTGCCATGAGAAGTGGGTATCGGGATGGGCAAAGAAGCTCCAGGAGGCATTTATTGATATGCATTCGCTCATAAGTGCTCTTGGCTGCTGGATCTCTAAGGTCTGTGAACGCAAGCAGACCAGGAAAGCACCTGCCCCGCCCTCCCTATGTCTGCTATGTCATGTGACATCTGATAGGAAGCAGAAAAACAGCCCAAGCTCCTGAGATTTGGGCATCTATGTGGCCAAAGGGCTCAAAGTTAAAAAAAAAATGATTCTCTGAGTTGCCTTCCTAAAGGGAAGGCTCTACTTGGTGGTGCGTTGAGGCCTCCTGGTTCCATGACGGCCACAGATTGCTATTGACCCTTGCATGCTCCTTGTGTGCTACGAGCCACATCCCAAATGCCGTAGATGGAGCTAAGTCTGGGAACACGGCCATGGCTGTAGAGATATCCTCAGTAGAGATAAGGCTACTCAAACTTTGGAGCCCAAGACTTTGGTCTCAACATCCCTGTATCTTAGCAACATAACCGGCCAACCAATTTGCCTTGCAATTTGGTATCTGTTTTCTGAATATGATAGACATGAAACGTTCAATGTCTCCAAAAGAAGCATCACTTGCGTTTCTTTTGCTGTCCGTTCACTAGGAACAAAGCGAAGGAAGGGCAGGTTTAGTAGTGCTCTCATGTCACTGAGTTCGATGAGCAGCCTCTCCATATTCGCTACTGATGAGGAACTGGTAGGGAAAAGCAAAGATGGTTCACCAATAAGGCCACCAATAAAGGCTTGACTGCCATTTAGGGGTAATAAATGCCTGGGGGTATTTTATCCAAGCGGTTGGATAGCTTAGTCAGATGGGGTCTTACCAAGACTGAATCCGAATCCAGAATTCTCCCCCGGGAGCATGGCAGTGTTCCTTTGTTCCTTGATGCGGGAGGGACACCTCAAAAGAAGTTGTCCATTCTCCCTGAGTCTAAGGGCAATGCCACCACGGAGGAGCTGCCCGTCAAAGGCCAAAGTTATACATTCCTTAGGAGTAGTTGAGCATTTCATAGAGGCTTGTAAGGCCACGCTCTTAGAGGCCAGAGAGGCTTGGCCACCCACGGAAGCAGTGCTAGGAGGTTTCTCCCACCAGTGGAAGTTTTGCTTTGAGTCACCTGAGGCTTTGATGTGCCAGGGAAGTGGTGAGGGTGTTATGCCAAGCACCATGCCACCTGGCAGACCAGAACTATAGAAATTACCTAAAAGCCTACTTATATGCTGACAAAGGCCCACATGCTGCAGCTAACCCATGATGCACTTTAACTTGGGATGGAAAGAAGGATTCCCTCTAGGAGTCCCAGCCCTGTGTCTACCCCTCTGGCCATTCAAATCCTAAACTTCGTTCATCTCAGCTGCCACTTGACTCTCAGCCACTCATGTATAGTTAATAGCCCACTGCTACACACAGTGGTCCTTGCTCAAAGAGACCTAGCTTCAGAAAGAAGTACAATACACAGCAGCCTTTCAAAGGGCTTTCAAACACGGGCTCAGGCCAAAGAAACCTGTTTCAGAAAAGTCTAGAATCCAAGAGCTAGCCATCAAAGGTGGAAGGTTCTGAGAGACCAAAGAAAGGCACAAACAAACCCAGGACTGCCCAGAATACAGTGTATAGGGACTTACCATCAGATGCATGCTCCCGTCAGTAGCAGGAAGATGAGAGATTCCCACACTCCAAGATAGGAGGAAGGGGCATGGATGCCAAGTGGGACAAAAATGGGTTTTGGCTAAGTAGAATGTGCCTGGGCTTTTGTAAATATTCTTAATGTATCATATAGCAACTGAAAATCAGTCCAGGTTTCAGTGGCCAGCATGAATGCTTGGCTGACTACCTTTGTCTTAATGTTTCAGTTTATTTTATTTTATTTTACTTTATTAATGGGGCAATGTGGGTATAGGTGCCCATGGAGTCCAGACAAGGAGGTCAGACCCCTTGGACTCAGAGTCATAGACAGTTATGAGCCACCAGACGTGGGTCCTGGGAACTGAACTCAAGCCCTCTGCAAGAATGGTACACAGTCTAAAGTGCTGTTTGACTATTGTCACAAACTCGGTTCATCCTATGTCATGTGGAACACTGGTCCAGGATCCCTTAGCATGCAAGGTGGCAGTTATCACCGAGATGTCAGCAGCCGGATCAATGGGCAACCAGGATCAATGGTCCAGGCTTTCTTGCTCTTTCTCTCTACGTTGCTTCCTCTCCTCGGAGGCTGTACCATTTGAAATCCTCCACATTAGGAAACAACTAGGGATCCTTATAGGATGCCTCTTCTGTGTCCCCCTCTACAGGGCTCTCTGGTGGGAAGCCTTAAGCATCACTCGCCATGGGAGGGTATAAGAACCACTCTTGACTGCTCAGTGCCCGCTAGCCTGTCAGACGGTGCCATCTTCCTGGCTTTGTGCCTGAGAGATGACAGGTGTGTCGGGCAGGGAGGAGGAATGGGTAGCCAGGATTGAAAGTCTCGTCACCTCTGATCTCTCTTTGATGGGCCTGTCCTCTTAGAGTTGCGAGCTGACCATAGACTGACAGCAGGCTGAGGCCTCATCCTCTGGGCATGACCCTGGCAGAGGACCAGAGGCTTCTGGGGGAGCAGGGCCGGTGAGAGCAGGAAGCAAAGAGGCCCTAGCCAAGGAGCAGCAGCAATGTCACTTTCTCTTTTGGATGGCAGCTGAAGCCATCTGGTCTGAGCTCTGAGCTGGGGAGGAGAAAAATCTCCTGTCCCTAGTACATTGTAGCAGGAAAGACACCTCAAAGTACAATGGCATTTGAGTTAAGCCAGGTGTGGTGGCTCACACCTTTAATCCCAGCACTTGGGAGGCGGATCTCTGTGAGTTCGAGGCCAGCTTGGTCTACAAAGGGAGTCTAGGACAGCTAGGGCTACATAGAGAAACCCTGTCTCAAAAAAAAAACAAACAAACAAACAAAAAAAACAGAGAGAGAGGGGGGGTGGGGGGAATAGCAATCCCAGTGTAGCTGGCAGCCGTTCCCCTTTACCTTCCTCGTTAAAGTTCTAGCTACCCCTTGAGAGTTCTATGAGCTCTAGTTCTGGACAGCAAAGGTAGAAAACAGGCATCTGAGCAGGCCCAGGAGGCCACAGAGGAGAGAGATGAGGGGCAGGTTTCTACCCACCCCCAAGAGAGTGTGGAGGGGTGACTTTGGTATCCCTTAAACTCCAGCAGTGAGTGCTGGAAGCAGAGGGCTCCTTGGCACATGACCAGTGGCATCTCTGCTTTGGGCTTTCCGTTCTTCTTTGTCCCTCCTGCCAAGAAATGCAGGGTGGAGTGGAGGAAGTCAGATGGAGATGAAGCTCAGGGAGCCAGCTGTCACTCCCCTGTCCCCTCCTTCCTCCACAGAAGCAAGACTCAGCAGCTCCCTGGGCTCTGAGGTATGTGATCCCAGCTCCAGCCGGAATTAGAAGGCTGGGGCTTTGGGAAAGACTTGGAGAAGCAGAGTAGCTGGCCTGGTGGTGCCGCATCTTCTTCTGTTGTTGTTTCCTTATCCCCCGGCCTCAGCATTTCCTGAGGAACGGCCTAGTGGAATGAGTCTTCAAACCCTTAGACTCAGCAGAGTCCCAGACGGCCTGGACCTTAGTCAGAAAGCCTTTTCAGCTCTCCAGCTAGAGACGGTTGGCTGCAACATCTTACATAGGATTGCCTTTGATGCCAAAGAGTCCTCGGGTCCTTTTGAAGCCACTGTGTTCCAGACACCAGAGCCAGCCCTCCCATCTATCCAGCCATAGGACTTTACCCTGGCTAGAGACTTGTGTCATAAGATGTAGGTGGGGAAGAGTGAAGAGCTGCCTCCCCAGAGCAGCCTCAGTGTCTCCTGGGTGCCCCCATGCAGAGTAGCTACAGCCTAGCTGTGTGAGCCCCAGCTAATAGGTAGCCCTCTCTGAGACCTATTGTCCCGTCCCCCAGCTTCCCTGTGTAGTAGAGTAGACAGGTTAAACTCTAGTGTCCCTGTCCAGCTGGGAATGTCCTGCAGGTGTGACTCCTGAGCTGTACGAATCATACATCATTCCTGAGAATAAAAGAGGAGATGCCATTTTGCCCCACTGGCTACGTGATTCAGACACGACTGCCAGCCTTGCGGGTTGGAGGGTAAATAGTGGCTGTAATGGAATCCGAAGGGTGAACACACCCTGACAGACACAAGCAGGACTGAAGTCACAGTCTCCCTGTCTTACAGGACAGAGCCCTCTACAACTCAACAACTTGGGGGGGGGGGCAGCTCACAGAGAACGGGGAGTAGCACCATCTTGCCTTGCCAGCTCAGCAGTCCCATCCCCTTCGGGTCAGGAGGCCCAGTGGCGAGTGTCAGGGGCAGGTTGTCCAGGTCAGCTGAGCAGTACAGTGGCCCCAATGTTGCTGGTGCCCCGAGACAAAGAATAAAGTGTGACCCTCCAGGAGTCATCAATGACACCCTGAGGTACGACATTCTCTACTTCAACAGGGGTCCCTAGGCCTGTCACTGAGCACTCTTAGAGTAAGAGGATCCAGGAGACAACAGTGTGGCAGTTACGGTCTGTGCTAGGCAAAGTCTCTAGTCTCTGACCCCTTTCTCTGGCACAGCATACAGTCTGTGGCTATAAAAATGAAAATGTAGAAATCTGTTTTTCATAAACTATAAAATGTGAAGCAACTGGACCAGCCCGGCTGCTGGTAGGCAGGGGAAACACCCCAATGGCCCGATCTCCACGTTGGGGTCTGAGAGCAGGGAGGGATTTGTTCTGCTTTGTTCTATTCTGTCTTCATTATATAGAATTTCATTGTCATGTTGGGGCAATTCATTATCCCTAGGCCCCGCCCCCAAAACCCCAGTTGTTACTGATGATTCAATCTGACAGTGGAAACCACCCAAAAATGCCCTGGCCACCTAGGACCCATTCAGAGAAGAATCTTGTAGGTGGTTTAGCTTCAGGACACTGGACTGATCAAGTCTCTGAGATGGCTACTCCGCTCCTCCCTTGATCCCTCCACCACTGCTCCTGCCTTTGCCAGACCCTAGTGTGCCATGCAGTCAACTGAAAATCCAAGTCCTCTGAGGCAGAAAGGCTGCGCTGTGTGTTTACAGCAGCTGATTTCGATACAGATCTCATCCCCGCCAGTCTCTCAGCAAGGCAGGCTGGGGGCAGGCTTTGTGTATGTGCCAGGCAGAGCTCTATTCTGGGAATTGACCTGAGGCCTTTGGCATCTTGTTGCCTCCTGGGCCACCCCCACCCTACTAGAAGGAAAACTCACTTTAGCAGTGGGTGGTGGGCTTATGGGATTTCAGCCTATTTCTTGTCTCCGTGTGACCACATGGGAACCTTGTGGGCTCCCATTTGTCCAGTGAGCAGGCCGAGGGTGCCGCTGAGCCAGGAGCCTGTGCCGTAGGAGCCAGCCGGCCACTCAGGAGACTTTGCATGCCCCTTTAGGGACTACATCTGCTCTGATCATGTTAGCAGGGCAGAGAAGAGAGCAGCTCTCAGGCATTACCAGGCTTACAGATCCCGGGAAGAGGACAAGACTGCCTATGTCAAGGTCAAGGAAACTCCAGGTGGCACACGCCTGCAATCCCAGCACTCTGGAAGGCAGAGGCAAGTGGATCTCAGTGAGTTCAAAGCCAGCCTGGTCTATAAAGCAAGTCTAGGACAGCCAAGGCCACACAGTGAAACTGTCTCAAAAAACTAAGATGGAGGTAGGGGGCAAGGGGAGCGGCTTGAGATGAGAGGACCAGCAGGCTAATCACTAAGACCCTCAGGGCTTCTACCGCAAAGTGAGCTGCTGTGAAAACAAGGTAGTGGGTGCTTACCTTTGTCAAAGCAGCTAGTGAATTTCCCAGGGTGCAATGGAGTTAAAGAAGCATAGTGTCCCAGCAGGAGGGCACACCTATGCATTGTGTGCATTGCAGGAACAGAATACAGAATGCGGCTCAGCAACAGATGGCTGCCTGGGACACTGAAGGAGACAGAGAGGAACAAGCTCAACACAGGGCGAAGTTCAGCGCTGAGGTGTCTTTTCTAAGGCAAAGGAGAGAAGAGTGATGGAGAGGCGGCAAGGCAGCCCCCTGTTGGGTAGAAAAATGAGACAGGGCCCAAGCAGCAGCGGGTCTCCACAGCCCCTCATCATCGCCAAATCCTTGTGGCCCTAACAACAACCACACAGTCCCAAACAGCAACGGGCCTCATTGGCTTAACATTTGGCATGAACATCCCATTCTCCTATTCCTGGGTGACCCTAATAATGACAACCCTACTCCAGGAAGTAAAAAAAAAAAAAAAAAAAAAAATTAAGAGGAAAAAAAAACCCCTATTGTTAGTGAGAGTTCAACAAAAGGATTAAAAATAATGTCCACTCCTGCCCACCTGTCCCACCCTCTGTGGTTGTCATTTCTCATCTGAGGTTGTAGTAACAGAAATGGAAAAGGTCAAAGATCAGAGCAGTGTTTCACTACTTTACGGAGTGCTCCCGGCCTTTGAGGAGTGCTCCTTGCCTTGTGCTGCTCTGACCATCTTGATGCTAACTAACCCTCTGTATCGTATCCAGGGTTTTGATAAACCAGAAGAAATTCAAGAGGGAAAGGGACTGTGAAGGTCATGTCAAGGAGACAGGAGTCGATAAGGATGTTTGGCCTCTAGCAAACCTGATGGTCATCTTTGTTTCCAGAACCAATGGACCCATCTAGATTGTCCCAGAGGGTAAAGTAGAACAGATGGAGAGACGGCAGAGGGAGGGCCACTGTACTGGACACTGTTCTGACAGTAGCAAGCACCCAGCCATGGTGTGAGTCTCGCTGATGGCCCTTAGAAACTCCATGGTCAAGAGCACAGCTGAGGAGCTTTCTGCACTGAGTTCCATAATGCCTTTCGGCTGGAATTCTGGTCTGCTGTGCTAAATATTTCTGAAGGGATCCCACCATGTTTAATTCGGCAAGTTGTGGGAAAGGTGAATGGGACGTAAGGAGGGAGTTAGCTTGGATTGGGGAAGAGGGATCCAGGCATCTGCCTTGGAAAAATAACAAGTAAGCAATGGCACACAGGAAGCAAGAGAAACTCCGAAGCTCAATTCATGGCCTCTGCACATCATCTGTGCCTCTCCCCGTCTCTGACCTTGGCCGTTCGCTGCTTCTGCTGCTGCTGCTGCAGCTGAGCCCTGGGCGACAGGGCTCTCTTCTCTGCATGCCTGAAAGGAGGTCAACCAGTGAAGGACACAGGCACTGGTTGGCACAGGGGGCTGGGCACAGAGTGGAGCATAGCTCACCCTGGCCTTGGGTTGGAGAAAGCATGGCTTGCCACAGTCCCCATAGGGATGGGTATTTTGTTAAAAGCAGAAAAGACACTCATCTTCTACCCAATGCTGCTGCTGATTCCAGGTGAAGAAGCTGACACCAGGCAGCCAACATGTTCCCCCCCCCACCCCCCACCCACCCAGGGGCTTCAGACCAGAAAAGGGGTGCCCTCCCTGTCCACTCCTCCTCCTCTGTCCTGCCTAGGGGACTTGTCTGAGACCTGGCTCTGAAGAAGGGAAGGAAGGCCTTACGTGTCACATTCTTTTCAGCTGTCCTAAGAGCCCCCAGGCTTGCAGATGACACTCCTTCCCCTCTCAGGCTTCCCCAGGGGCTGCTTTCAGCTCATCGTGAGATTGTGTAATTATGGTGATTACAGCTCATGGCTTTTCCCCCCCCATCTCTTCATCTTTTGCTTTCAAATTCGCCGAGGCCCCTCATTAAACATGGCGATCCTGGTAAAGTCAGCGAAGTTTTAACAAGACCTTTTTTTTTTTTTAAACCACATAGGAAAGCTCAGACAGAGTTGGCAGTGGTTGTGTTCTCTCAGGCATTCCTTTAAATCCCCATTAGGAACAGCTGAGGCCTTGGCCTAGGATACAAGGAGCAGGGCGACTCAGGGACCAAGGAGCAGCTGGCTTTATCCCTGTGCCTCTAACCACCATCTCTCCATCCATCCACAAAAAGTAGGATCTCATGGAGCCTCCACGTCTTGTGGGACACACAGACTGTCCGGCAAGAAGCTTTGCAGCCTAGAGCAAAAGGAGCTAACAGAATTTGTTCTGAGTGACGCCATAAGGTTCTAGAGTATTTTATACAGGATATGCGCAAGACGCAACCATTATCCACTGTGGGTGATCGTGACCAGAGGTCATAGTCCCGATGGAGGGTTTCTTGGTAATGATATAGAACTTCAGACCCCATCATTTGCTAGTTCTCAATCATAGCTTTCTTGACTAATTCCTAGGTCCTGTAGGACATCATGAGAAAGACCACCAAGGAGTATGGGTTGCGTGGGAGCCACCAGGGCCCCTGACCTGCCCTTCGGTAGCTTCCTCCATGGTTAGTGTCAGGTTTCTTTTATGGCCATGATCTCCAGAGATGACAAGGACTGCCTGGTGAGGTACATCTTGCCAGCAGGAATGTATCTTTGAGGGCTCCTGGCAGGCCCCTCCCACCTGGCTTCTCTCAGCTTTCCAGCCTGCTCCTGCTGCTAGCCAGTTACCTCCGCTTGTGTCCCTAACCAGAGAATGGAGCTGGGTTGTGACTAAGCTGCACCAACTATCTAGAATTGAAATGTCAAGAGCTTGGCTGCAACATGTCCCCACCTGCACTGTCATCCCTATCGCAGATGACCTGCTTGTTCTGTCCCCTCCCCCCCCCAGCAGCCCCCCCCCATCCCGAGAGCTATGTCCCTTTAGAACTCAGAGAAGGAAGAGTCAGAGGCAGCCAGTCAAAATGGAATCCCCACTCACCTGCTCTCCCCGATATTGGTATAAAAGCCTGGGAAAGTCACTCGTGGATGTAAGAGAGGTAAAACAAGCCTGGCCCCGCAGAGCAGAGATCAGCATTAAATGAGCGTATAGTAGTAACAGCTGTCAGGTCTTGAGAATGCATGGTGTTAACCACGTCATGCTGGGCATAGCTTGACACGGACTTAGCTTCTCCTCCAGCTCTACCCCTGACTTGGATGACTATAAGAAGGTCCTCTAAGCCTCAGTTTCCCCCACCATAAAAGGAGATCATAGTGCATGATGGTAGGACACACTGTTTGTAGCCTATATGCTTGACAACTAGTCGGTACTGTTTATCACAAGGCACATCCTTAGGGCTCCATCACCCACCTTCTGTCATTTTCAACAGTAGCCTGTGAGGTAGCTAGCTCTGAGTTGATTTTAGGGTTGAGGAGGTGTAAGTGACGTAGTGTGCAAGGATCATCTACTACAGTGGCTGGCGTGATAACAGCCCAGTGTGTGCCAGCCATTATTACTGACCTACTTTAAACTTAACTCAGTCCCTCTGCTTTCTGGGGGAACGGAGGAGGACTATGGTGCCCAAGAGGCCAGCCTCTGGCACATGACCTAGTTCTTGTGGCTCTTAAGGACGCCCAGGAAGCCTTGGAGCTGTGTGATCCCTGTCAACCCAAGAGGTGGAAAGGGCCACAGGTAAAAATTGTTGTCTGTATGGCCAAGACCTGGCCTGTGGGCTCCCACAGAGGTTCAAGACTTTTGTTTCACACACAGACTGGAACAGGCTTCGTCCACAAGCTTCAAGCTTAACCTTCAGACGACAGAGCCCCATTTCCAGGGCAAATCACCTCCCAGCTGTTTGCCTGCCTGGAGCCACAATACCACCTCGCCAAGGCCAGTTGTTCCATCTGCCAGATAAACAGAGTTTTCTATTTTTTTAAGTGCTTATTACACAGCAAGGCTGTTGGAAGACTCAGAAGCAAGTGGCAGGGAATTCTCTAAAGTAGCTCTATAAACTAGGTCCCTGGAATGTGGGCTCCTACTGCTTATAGCATTGGTAGAAACAGGGGTAACACAAATAGATTTTCCTGAGGTGAATAATATATATAATATATATATTGTGCAAATGCTTCAAGTTTGTACTGTCGTCAAAGGTTGGCATGGCTGGGAACTGATATAAAAATCTCTACCTCATACCTCATAGCTGCTTACGTGTCTTGCATGAAATGCTTATGTGAGTGCCCTGCCCCGTGAATATGCACATATGTGTACATGTTGTCTATGCGTGTGCACAGGTGTGTACCACAGGTGCATGCGCTGCCTTTTTGATATACACCTAGGTGCTCTGTGTATGGTTCACCATATGCCGCAGGCCTGCATGCACCTGGGCCCAGACTGCGTGCCTGCCATGGCTGTATGTGATGTGTGCAGGGGTCCCTCTAAAGCCACAGCTCTTCACGGTTTCAGCTGGATGAGTTATTCTTCCCTTCCCTTCCCCCAAACACAATTGCCTAGTGCTGCTGGCGCAGAGTCAGAATGGCTGCCGCGTTTCACCCCCGAGGTGGCTTCCTTCCAGCAGTGGGTGAGTGATCCCAGTGATTGTACTCTCTCTAACCTTGGGGATCCTTCTGCATAGACAGTTTCACAATCCAGCAGAGATGATCTGTCTGTCTGTCTCTCTGTCTGTCTGTCTTCCCACTGCTCCTATTCTCATGTGTTGGTCCCATGCACAGTCGGTGGCACTTTTTTTTTTTTTTTTTTTTTGTATTCCTGTTTTTGGCATCATAGTTATTTTTCTTCCTAAGAAAAAAAAGAGCATCCTAGAGAAGCTGCCAATGTGAACTCTTTGCCCCGGAGGCAATGAATAAGTACCATCTTAGGTATGGATCCTATAATTTGGTGTCTCGGGGTACCCGCTTCCTAACAGCTTTGCAGATGTTTTCAAACCCAATTTCAGTGTCCTTAGGTTTCCTCTCGGGGATGAACCTTTCAAAATCCTTCCTTTGCAAGCCCCGGGACTGAATCTTCAGGAAAACCCAAAGCCTCATATTCCTATCGAGAAAAGAGTCTACAAGGAAAGATAAGTAGGAAGGTTGTCTGAAACTAGGAATTTCAATGGCCCAAGGACCCATCGGGGTGGGTGACGCCTGAGAATGCTAACCTGTTCCTTTCCAGGGTTAGAATGCTCAGATGACCATCTCATAAAATTTGCTGAGTTGCAGTCAAGGTGGCTCCAAGTAGACGTGGTTGTTCACGAAGTGTCCTGTCTGCTTCGGATGGGCAGAGGGCAAGAGATAAATCAGGAAGTTGACTTCCTGCCTACTGGGCTCTGTCTTAGCAGCTATCTTAGTTAGGCACCCCCTAACTAAGGGACCCCAGCCGGTGTATGTGTATGTGTGTTTTCAGGAGAAAATGCCTTTAGGTAGATGGCATCGAAGTCTTTGCAGATCCCCAGGGGAATCTCATACTGCCAAGCAAGTGACTTCTGCTGCCTTGACCATAATATCAATTTATTAAGCTTTAGCTGCACGCACCCTGTAGTCACAGTCAAGGGTTACTTGAACTTCCCTGGTAGAAAAAGAAGAGCATCCAGTTGTTGCCAATAGCAACATAGTCATGTGCCTGTTTTCTTGAGCCTTTGGCCTTTGCCAAATTTGGAGTAAACCAGAGCTTAGATCCCTGTGTACATTTGGGGGCCAGCGGGGGGGGGGTGGAGGAGGGGAGCAAAAGCACAAGACAGACATTGTGCAGGCCCCAGGCAGGTATGCCGCAGAGAGGCTTTGTAAGCAGAACGCCTCCTCCCTGCCCCTCCCGAGACCACCAAGAAGTTCCTGCAAGCTAAAGGTGCAAAGGGCAGGTTGCTCCACTGGAGGAAGAGGAAGGAGAGATAAATGGGTCTGTAGTCTGGAGTGGAGGGGAACAGTTTCCATTGCAGAGGGGGTGGAGCAGAGGGGACAGGGAAAGGCACAACTCGGAAAGGAGGCCAGAGAGCCCGTGTCTGGGCATTCTGCCACCAGGACGGGGCTCAGCTGGGAGCCCTCATCTCTCCTGGCATCCCTGCCTGGTTCCAGATTAGTTTCCACGCAGCTGGAGGGATGTGGAAGGAGGTCTCCCACAGCTCACCCAAACGGACAGGCAAAGGTTAGCTCTGCAAAGATACCCTGAGTGGTGATTTTGATGAGAGGTAGGAGCCAGAGTCTATGGATACCATCCAGGGAGGAGTCCTGAGCCTATCAGGGTTACCCTAAATCGGGCACTTGGTCTATAATGACTTGAAATAGGGTCCCGTCTAAAGGGAGTGCGTTCACTCTGCCTCACCCACCTTAGAAAAGCCGATATGGGCCGGGTGTGGTGGCACACGCCCTTTAATCCCAGCACTCGGGAGGCAGAGGCATGTGGATGCTGTGAGTTTGAAGCCAACCTGGTCTACAAAGAGAGTCCAGGACAGCCAAGGCTAACACAGAGAGACCGTGTCTCGGAAAAGCAAAAAAAAAAAAAAGAAAAGAAAAGGCAATATCGCATCTGTTTTGTCCTTCTTGAGGTCACTACAGGGAAGCTCAAAGGCACTAGTAACACAGTGACAAACACAACAATGGCTTCATCTGGTGTGCCCAGCCACCGCTGCTGTAAGTCCATATGCACCAACGCATGCCCACCAGCACCCAGCTCTGTGCAGGAGCCTTTTGCCAGACTTGCCAGTCAACACCCTGCCGCAGAACTCCCAAATATAGAAAGGAAAAGCCCCTAGCAGAACAGAAAGTGTTTGAGATGCTCTCAAGTGTATTCAAGGAAGAACATCCTGTACTGCCCAGAAAGCTGGTGCAGTGTCAGTATGGAGGAGTGCCTGGTACTTGACTGTCGACATCTACCTCCTCCCTTGAGAGTCACACCCATGTGCCAAGTAAGATGTGCCAAGTAATTCGTGAGGCCCATCACCTTGACTTTGCCACTGTGTGGCTGTCTTCTCTCAGGCAAATTTCTCCAGCTCTACAGGAGTCTGTTTCCTCATTCATTACTTGATAATAAAGAAATACCTAACCAGGAAAGATGTTTTGGGCACTTATCCAAGTGTCTGTCAAATGCCTAGATGTCTGAACTCTTACCATTGGAGGCAGCTGTCACAAACTGCCTAATAATCCAGGTCCCTAGTGACTGAACCAGCTCCACTCTGCCTCCGAAGCCTGGGCAACTGGAAAAGCATGCTTGCCCTAAGATACCTGATCTCTGGACACTGCCTAACGACAGGTGAAGAACTAGAAATTCCAAGAGAAAGGCTGTGGGAGGTCAAGAGATAAGTCGGCCCATTTGTATTCATCCAGCTAAGGTGGCTGGTAGCTCATCTTTCCTAAAGTCAAATTTCCAACAAAAGCAAAGGAAAATAGCCTGTAGGGATTATAATGAGGGAGTGGAACCTGAAAAGGGTCCCAGTGTCCAGACAACATGACCGCTGAGTGGATTCCACAGTCCCATCTCTAACTATGCACCCAGAGACACCCAGCTATTCACACCACCACACACAGCACAAGGGGCTGTTTCCGTGGTTAGTGTTTTGATGGGTTTTACCTTACAAAGGAGATTCGGGATCATGTCTACTGAAATATATACTAATTTTCAGCTATAAGTTTTTGTTACTAGTTTGAGTTTCGCCTATCCCTGTAGGGTTTTTTTCTTTTCTTTTGTTTTGTTTTTGAGTGTTGTTTTATCTTTGTGATGTACCTTCTTCTAGAGTACTCAAATAGAATTTTTTTTAAATTAAAATTCGCTTCAACTCCTGAGAAAGATCCAAAAGCTCAGTGAGAGCCTTGGAGGAATCTGTCCCCAAGGAATGGGTCTTGCCAGGGGGCTCCTGCCTGCCTGCCTTCCCGTGACAATGTGGAACAATCCAGAAATAATCCTCTTCCTTGTGGCGCTGCTCTGTCCAGCTCCAATGCAGACGCAGCCCAGGTTGCCCTCGGCACGTCCCTTTACCTGGCCTTTCTATTCCATCGGCCCCACTTTGCCTGACCAAGTCTAGAACAGGCTGAGAAAAGACAAGGAGTTGAAGGTGCTTTGAAATCATTCTACGTACAGGATCTTCTTCCATTCCCTTGCTAGTTTCTCAGACACTTGGACCATCTCAAGGAGCAGCCCTCCCCCTTCCGCTCTCCAATATCATTGGGAAAGGAGTTATCATGGAGTTCCTCATACTTCCTACCCAAACCATTCCTTTTTCCTTATTCAATGGGGGAAAAGGACCAGGAGTTCTGATGTCCAGAGAGAGAAAGACCAGATGAAGATAGACAGACCCTTCATCTCTCCCCCAACTGCCACACCCCCACCAGGACTCACCCTCACCAGGACTCTGCCTCCGGCGGCCCCCCACTGCCACATAGGTTTCTCACTGCTCTCCTTGGCCCACGCACCGCTACCCTGAGCCTGCCATTCTACATCCCCACATTCTCCACGAACTCGAGCATTGTCAACTCAGAAATGACCTTCACACTCCTCGAAAGGACAGCCCATCTCTGAGTTGGTGTGCTCAATTCGTCAGAACACCACCACTTTTCATTAGCAAGGATGAAAAAAATGCCTGTGGGTCACACCGACGGGTTCAGCTGGGATCAATGGGAGCTAGAAATAGCGCCCCAGATTAGTCCTGCCCGGAGGGATCTGAGTGTCTCCCAGGTGGGAGGAAGGGGCATTCAGTTTCTAGAAAGGCAAAGATGGACCCAGCAACTAACAAAGAAAAAGGAATAGAAACTGGGAGGCAGTGAAGAGACAGCTGGGACTTTTTTTTCTTCTTCTTCTTCTTCTCCCTAATCTTATTTCTTGCGCTTTCTCCCTTGAATTCTGATTGCATATGATAAAGTGCACAGGGCTGGAGTATAGGGTTCAGTGAATTTGACAAACGCATACTCCCATGGAACCTGGAACCCATCATGCCCTTTTCCTATCAATACCACGCCTTTCTCCCAGGGGCAGACAAACCCTGCTGTAGCCTAGATTTTGACTTAATATACACTTCAGACTTCTAACTTTAGTCCTAGGGCATCTGAGAAAACCAGCCAGAGAATCCTATCAGCTCAAATGTCCATATTCCCTTAGATTAAAAGGCTGTCTTCTGCCCTGAGACCCTACGGATTCCGCCCCGCCCCCATGTCCCCCGCATGTCCTCAGGGCCCCAGGGCTTTTCCTCTAAGCCACAGCTCTCCTCTCAACCAATGAGTTTCTTAGCCTTAGCCTCCCAGGTAAGTAAGTGGCAGAAGTTCTTGGTCATGGGGTCACGCATGCTTTGTTGGGTACCATGTAGAAGTGCGATGCCCAGAGCCTCGGCATGTCTGGCAGCATGTTGGTCCTTCCTCTGGCTCTGCACAAAAGGCATAGCTCCCTTTTGTGCATTTTCCTCCAGAAGCAAAGGATCTCATCACATCATCTACCAGGCTGAAATCATTGTGGGTGTGTGTATGTGTGCAGGGGACTGGGCATGTAGGTATTTGTGAACCAAGCATCCAGTCCCTGGTCTGGGAAATTTAAGCATCCGAAGTTCTCCCGGGTTACACTTTGTCAAGTGTGTGGAAGGGGAAAGGTGCTTTGTCTGTGTGCAAAGCTTTGACGTCTCTGGAATGTACCTTCCGCAGCTTAGTTCTTAATCATTGTACATTTTTCTCATTTGGACAAAGGCTGCCTGCTAATAGGGTTTTCAAACTTCCTCAGCTGCTTTGCTCAGCTACGCCAAGGCCTCAGGCTGAGCTGGCTCCTCTTCTCTGGCACCACAATCCAATGCCCCCCTGACCAGGCACTGAGGAGCATCACACAATCACACCCCCAAAACATGGCTGCCTCTGCGACTCTACAAGTGCCAGGCATGGGCAAAATGACCACTCCCTTTCCTTCAGAATCAGGGATGGGAGAAAAAGTAGAGGGAGCAGAGAGCCCTAGAGGGAGCAGGAGAGGGCCTGCCTGTCTCAGGGTAGAGCAGGTGCCTGAAGCAGCCTGCAAGCTCACTGGGCATAGCCTCTGGGGCAGCTTCCCTCAGAACAGACAGCTTCGCCTCTAGGACTTCACTTTGATCCCTGAACACCACAGGCGTCTCCACACTTCAGAAGGCTGCTGCTGAGCCAGGGAGAAATCTCCCAATTTCTTCCCCCAAAGCCCCTGGCCAGCCATGCAGCTTTGACTGCTTTCTGTGGATTAATGTCCTTGCAGCTAATAGCCCAGCCTCCCTCAACTGATGGTGTGGCAGGCGGGGGTGCATGCAACTAGACCATCTCAGCTGAGCCAGAGTTCTTTCTAAGCCACCCCAAACCATCCTGACCTCCACCCTTAACGTCTGAAGTGACATTTGGTAAAGGTGTGAGCTCGGCAGTAAGAGAGAGAGACCAAAAGGCCACTCACTACCACCTGGATGCACAAAGGCCGGTACTCATCCCAGGGGCAGATCCTGGGCTGATTAGCTACCTGCTTTGTCTCTGAAGCCCTCCAGAAATGAGAGAAGTAAGGAGACAGGGCGGGGCACACCATTTGCACACTGGCCACAGGTCCTTGGAGCCAGAGCTATGAGGCTGATTTCTTGGCAGGAAGAGATTAATTATCGCCTCCAAATCCAGCCAGGCTCTTTCTGTAGAGCTGGGAAAGGTGAAGGGTGGGGGTGCCTCAGGGCTAAAATCACTCAGAATGATCCTGCAGGAAGAAAAAAAATCTCTAGCCTGCCTCAACCCCCAGCCCCTCTACAACAAAATGACCTCACTAAAAAAGACGGAACTATAATGAAGATTTGGACAACTGGCAAACTTTACCTTCTTTGTCTTTGAGCTTTAATACACATTTTTTATTCAGATTTAGTGATTTTTTTCCCCCAGCTAACTGGAGCCCCAATGCCACACACATACAGCAACTCTGCCACAGATATCTGAGTATACAGTGTTTAATTTGTGGCCCTGGTGGAGGAAGGATAGAAGGGGAGAGAGAAACCAGATTAAGTGTGTGGTCTCTGCAGCAATAGGCTACACCTTCCAGATGAGCAGGGGCAAACACAGGTGACAGGAAGTAACACTGTCATTCCAGAAGGCCCTTAGACTCGAGTCTATACACAGTCCTACGAATCTTTGCCTTAAAAAAAAAAAAGATTCATTATGTATACAATGTTGTATCTGCATGTACAACTGCACACCAGAAGAGGGCACCAGATCACATTATAGATGGTTATGAGCCACCATGTGGTTCCTGGGACTTGAACTCAGGACCTCTGGAAAGACATTCAGTGCTCTTAACCTCCGAGCCATCTCTCCAGTCCATAAGTCTTAACTTTATGCCTACACTAAGAAGGCATACTCCCAAATGAATCAACAGGATGACAAATATCCCCTGCTCTGTGTCAGAAAGGACACTGTAGAGAGTGAGGGCTAGGCTGGGATGGAAGTCTTGGATGCCAGTGTCTGTCTTCTGAAGACACAGAGTACCATCCCTGCTGTAAAATGACTGCCTCTACTTTTAGTGATTCTCAGACTGGCAGGATGGGCTGGGGACATGGCTAGGCATATAGCGTACATGCCACACAAGCATGAGACACTGAGTTTGAGACTCAGTACCTACGTAAAAAGATGAATGTGGGTAATGTAATCCCAGCACCAAGGATGGGCAAGGCAGATCCCTGGCACTCCCTGGCCAGCCAGCCTAGGCCACTCAGGTAAGCTTGAGGCTCATGAGAAATCATGTTTCAAAAACCAAGGTGGACCAGTGCTTCCTCAGGAATGACACCTGCAGCTGTCCTCTGACCTCTGCATATTCCTATATGTGCATGAACAGATGGACAGACACACACACACACACACACACATACTCACACACTCACACACATAGACTGACACAGGAACCCTCAAAGATTTTTTTAAGCTGCCTGAAAAATCTTTAGCCTAGTATAAACATAGGTTGCTGCAGGCTGGGTTTAGTGTATCTGAAGATAAAGATAAGGTTGTTGATGGAGAAGACGTGTGTGTGTGTGTGTGTGTGTGTGTGTGTGTGTGTGTGTGTGTGGTATGATTTTTTTTAAAGATAGGGGAGAAGTGAAGGAAAGGAAAGGGGAAAGAAAAGAAGAAGGAAGGGAGTAGATACAGACTTCCTGACAGCTCCCGGGGGCAACTCCATTTGTGGACAAGCCTGCATCCGTGCCATCAGCAATCTCAACTAGGCTGACCGCATCCCTTCATGGAGAGCTAAGCCAGATGACACACAGCCCTGGACCCTGCCAGCTCCAAGCTCTTGTTCATTTATTAGATCTCCCCATTATCCATCAATTCATCAATCAGCAGGTTTATTGAGTACCCTACTAGGCTTCACCAACCAGATCAATTCTTTTTAATTACATCCAGCTTACACACAGTCAAAGCCAGTAAACAAAAAGAGCCCCCCCCCCCCCATAGCCCGTTTGGAAATGACCGTGAGTCATGGCTGGCTGGTGCACTCTCACCGCCAAACTCCTCAGTCCTCGCTGACAGGAGGGAGTCATTTGCTGCCCTCTGCAGATGATGATGGTGTCACTGACCCACTGTCAACAGCAGGATGGGCTTTGAGTGTTTTCCCAGACACGGTGATCAATCTGCTTGGGTCCAGCCACACTCTTCTCTCACACCCATGCCCAATAATATGAATTTCTAAAAGGGGTGAATAGGGAATGAGTGGAAACCACGTTAAGGGAAATAAGCAGAGGTGATCAGGTCTCATTCATTCTTGGGCTGTCCAGTATCATAGGCAGGGACACAACGGGACTGTCCCAGGACCTCTGTGCCTCATGGACCAGGCCTTGTGGTCCTGTCTGTTCCTTGAGTCTGAGAATAATAGTCACATAGGATTTAGGTAAAGAGTTCCTGGACTTCCTAGTCCAGTCATCACACTTGGTCACCGGCAATCAGGAACATAAGAGGTGACAGGAGTACCCATTCCTGGCTCCTCGAGGGGCTGCAGAGAACAGTGAAGGTCCCAGCCGTGGTCACAGCCACAGCACCTGCAGCCAAGAGTCCCCAGATCCTCTGAGTCAAACCTTCGCATCAAGTATAACTCACGGCTTTGAGAATTCCCATGACTAACTAATCACCCAGATCTGTAACTGTCGTCTATTTGTGTCAACCCACTATTCCTGACCTCAGACTTCTCCAGGGTAGCTTTCCCTTCCATACTAGAGTAAAACCAAGTTCAAGGGCAGCCTACAGGCATTAAAGGATTGGAGGGCTTTAATGCCTAGGCTGTGGTAAGTAAACTGCCCAGACCCCGGCAAGAGCACTGGCCAAACACACTAAGCCTCTTAAACTGTCCGAAGTCCTATTTTCTCAGTTGCCGTTAGCTGGGGCTTCAATCTCTAGGCATTCCTTATCAACATGGCCAGCTGGGGTGGGTGGTTGATCTTTTGGCCAGAGTGACTCCTACAACAATTAACTCACCTGTTTGGCTCTCTGTCTCTGTCCCTGTGTGTGTCTGCACACCTGTGTGTGCTCTCTGTCGGCTCTCTTCGCAGGGAAAGTCACTGGCGGGCAAGCGCCTCACGGGCCTGATGCAGTCCTCCTGACCGCCCCCACCCTAGGGCCAGGGCCCGGGCCGGCAGAACACCCGGGCAGGCGCCGTTCAACATCCAACGACAGAGCTTCCTTGCGGGGAGATTTGGTCACTGTGAAAGAAAAAGAGTGAGGGTCGTGGAGAGCAATGGTGGGGAGATGTGGTGGGTAAATGGGGAGACCAGAGAGAAAGAGTCCACTGTGCTGGGCCAGTGGGAGAGACCCCTGTTTGTAGGCTCTCTCCTGTACAGCCAGGCACCTCGCTTATCTCTGCAAGGGTCCATTTCTAACTCGGCCAGAGAATGTCTCATGGACTTCCTGTCTGACTGTCACTTGAGATGTTAACCTCATCTGTCCAGTCATCTGGGGAATCATGCCTTCCAGCAAATTTGAGAGGGACGAGTGGACCCAGGGCACATAGTATTATGCGTCACCTCCCTACTCTCTCTGATGCACTATTAGTGCTCAATGCCACCTGCCTTCCTCTTCCCCACCGCCCCCTGCCCCCTGACAGGCGACCACCCAGGTATAACTGGGTGGATGGCAGCCACTGCTTTCACATAAAATGTCAGAAATCACATCTTCAATACTAATGACACTTCAAGTTCTTTTCACCCTCACGGAGACCAAGTTTTAGAGAAGTCTTCAAGGGTGCGGTGGCCACTCTCAGATCCTATCACATGTTCAAGGGGCCAGAGCTTGAAGAGGTACCAGTGCAGGTAATGGAGCGTGTTGTTTAGTCGTTGAAAGTTCTGGTGACAATCGTTTAAAAATATTATTACTTCACGTCTTCTGATTTTACCCCTTGCACCTTGGTTTGTTCCCTTGTGTCTCACTCAAAATAAACATGGCCATGAACTCAGGAGCCATTGGGCTTCTCCCCACTGGTAGCCCAAGATGGAAGTTCCTGGAGGAAGCCTCGATTGCAGGGATGGCACTTGGTTGTAGCCTACCAGGCCTGGCCAGACTCCTACTGGGTTAGAGCCCAGTTATTCGTAAAGCTGAAACAGAATATGCAATGTCAGGTCCCCGACCAGAGCGACAGAATCCCCTTCCCAACCTTACTCTGAGGGCCCAGGTAAGCACTCTATTGAACGTAGCCAATACGTTTCATCTAGGAGAAAGCAAAACGCACAGGAACCTGCAGAAGATCTTCCGTGTCCTTCCTGTGTGTCACAATAACCATTTGCCAACCTGGCTGTGAAGTCTTGCACCCAAAGGTCACACCAGGTCCTGAACTCAGAGGAGGTGCTGAGCAAATGGTAGCTAGTAGAGTCAGTCAGTCGTCATTGTCATTGTCATCATGACACCATGAGACCTCTGACACAGCTGTATTAAGCAACATGCTTTTACATTCAGACATGTTCTTCACACATACTTTCCCTGTCAACACCTGTTAAGTGCGCCCCTTCTTTGATCTGTTTTGGTCATAGGTAAAAACCCCTCCTTGGGAGTATATATACAGAGAAGGGAAAGGAAGAAAAAAAAGAAAGGAAGGGAGGAAGGAAGGAAGGCAGACAGGCAGGCAGGTAAGCATTGCTTATGCAAGCAATTTCACCAGCTGGTGACCAAAGGCCCAAGTGTTTGTTTGGTCTCAGCCTTCTGGATGTGTCATGTGACCCATCTACCCAGCCCCCTCCCGCAAAGCCTGTCCATACCTGCTTCTACACAACCCCAGGTCCACAGCCCTTTTGATCTATCACAGAGGCTCCTCCACGGGCACTTAGAATCCGCCTTATAAAGTTCTTGGCCAACATGCCTGTTTCCGCTCAGTTCTTCTGTCCTTGAGCTATGAAGCAGATCAGAGGGCATCTCCAAAGGTGACTGCAAACATCCAGACTCTTGCCAGCTGCTCCCACTGAGCCTGGCTCTTGGCAAATACTAGGTAACCACATGAGTAGTGAGTAAAAGTAATGGAGCCACAACCCAAGTTACAGGGTCTTCTAAGTCTTCCTCTCTAGCTCCACTGAAACAAACAAACAAACAAACAACAACAAAAAAAAAACTCCTCTACATAGAACCCTCTAGTTTCTGAACATAATTGTAGCCCAAGTTTATCTCCACCCCAATATTGCCCAAAGGAAACTTCCCTAGCAAGAGGCCCCTAGGCTGTGCTGACAACAAAGACATCTGATATTCTCAAGCAATGGTTACGTCTGTGCCCTCAGTCACCCAGGACTAGGATTCTGGCTGCCTCTTGCCCCTTCCGTGGACTACAGAACACAGTCTCCGCCAGGCTGCAGCCTGGGTAGGGCAGACTTCTTGGCTGTGGCTTCTGTGTCCTTTTCTGTCCTGATTCTTGTCTGCTGTTCCTGCAGCACACTGACCTGAGAACTGGCCTCACAATGGAGGTCCCCACATGACCCACCCAGGGCCAGGCATACACTAGCCCTGAGATGGGAATAGGAGGCAGGCTTCTAACCACCCCTGGGGGACAGCAGAAGGGAGGGTCTGCAGGCTCATTAGAACCAAGGACAAAGGATGATGGTAGATGGATTCAAGCCTGGAGCAATTCAGTCTCACCCACACCTCACAACAGGGGTGAGATCAGTCATGTGTCCACTATGACACATGCCTCAGTAGAACCGTCTAAGAGCCGAGAAAAGAAAGTGGACCAGCGCTGCTCCATCCTAGCCGACCAGTCCAAGTCAGTTTGTCATGCAAGGTTAGAACACACAGATTTGAAAAAGGGAGTCTTGGCCAGCTTCCCTTTGGCCTGGTGCACACAGACAAAATCTAGATGTGTGATAATCGCTCTTCGGCAAAGCAGACTCCTCTGCCCTGCTCTGTCCTCTAGAAGCCTGCTGGCCTCTCCTAGCTCAGTGTGGTTCCCGAGATAAAAATCTACCCTATGATGGCTTGTGGAGCAAATATCATTTTGGCAGCTCCACAGTCTTAGCAGGTGAGACACCCAGGGCCCAGGCAAGGAAACAAAATAAGCTTTTTCCCTGCATGGGACAAGTGTAGTTGGGAGATTGTACATCTCAGTGCCCAGTAGCATCCAGAGACCAGGCTGACCCAGGTAGCCAGGAGAAGCAACCCGCCACTCTGGAAAGTGGCTTGTCAGTTTCACTTCCCTGGCAAGCTGTTGCTGTGCCCCAGAAATAAAGGGAGGCCCAACTGCCAGTGCAGTTAAGTCTACTCCAGGCTTGCCCACTTTTCGGCTGTTCGGTAGCTAGGTACCAGGCCAGTATGCAGGAGGGGCCTCTTCCAGTGCTAAGTTGCTGCTTGGACTAGCCAGACGCATGAGATGTGCGCAACAGGATTCCTGGGATGTTCAAACTACCTCACCAACAGGATACAGAACCAGGAGCCTGGACCCTTGCTTGTTGCAGAAGTTGGTATTTTTCCCGAAATGCACCCTCCTGTTCTGTTCCACGTGTGTGGGCTCCTGAAGATGGTGCCAAGAAGCCTTCCCAGAATGGGGAAAGGACTGAGGGCTGTTCATCTTTGGGCCCTGGAGAATTTCCTGGAGGAAAATATTCCAGCAAGTTCCAGGAACTGGGAAGCCCAGGGTTGGGGAAGAGATAATGTGTCACCAGCCTCTAAAAAGGACCTGGCCAAGATGAATGTGTGGCAAGGACTGTGGAATAGTTGAATAGTGGTCAAAAAATATATATATTGCTAATAACTCATCGCCGGACCCTCAGAAAGAGGCCTGTGCTCATGTAACCATGGCAACAGCAGATGCCAGCAACCTACTCATTAGTGCCACCCAGTGATAAGGCCTCCCCCTGGGCAAGACCCAGGGGCCATCAAGTAGCAAAGTAGCAAATGTAGCAATAAGGGGCCTGGGACCCTGAGGTGGCAGGATCCAAATAACAGGAGCTCAGCCTTCCCCGAGCCTCAGAGAAGGGGCAGAGCCAGCTGCCATCATCTGTCTGGGGTTGGGGAGCCCTGTCCACACCAAGGGTCCCTGTCCTATAGCCTATGACCATTCGCCGCATGATCACATGATCACAGACACATTGGAATGGCCTCCTCAGCGCATGTAGTTCTCATTAGTTTATTTTTTCTGGAATTTGGGGACTGGACCCCAGGACCAAACATGCTGGAAACGGTCTAAAAATAAACAACTACTTGAACACAATAAAATCCAGCCGTGTGGGGCTCTTTGGCTTGGGGGTTCTTTGGGTAGGATGTACCTCTAAGACAAAAAAAATCTACTGTCTCTCGCCACTGTCTCCTCTGCCTCCTACACCTCACCCCTCGACACACACACACACCACACACACACACACACCACACACGTACACACACACACACACGTGTCTGTTTCCTTCTTCCCAAGGACACCGAAGCCAGAGAGGAAAAAAAAAATAGATCATCCCAGTAGCTTGGGACGGCAGTGTCACCAAAAGGCTGCAACCACTGCCTCTGCCAGGCTACCTTTGTCTGGGTGGTCATGCTACCTTAATGTCTGTACCCAGGAGTGACGCAGGGATACCTTCTTTTTCTTTCTTTCTTTCTTTCTTTCTTTTTTTAAGTTTAGCATCAATCTTTAATGCTGTCACACTGCATAATGACAAGTCACACACTTTGGTCTTGTGTTGGTAGTGGCAACTTACAATGAGCCGAATGGTCAGAGCACCAGGCTAGGAGATACCTTCTTAAACCACATCCCAGGACTAAAGTCTGCTGCATATAGGCTGCTCCTTACAGGGAGTCTTGGTTTCCCGAGCGACAGACAATCTCATTCCCCGACCACTGCCAAAGCAGCAGGACGCCGGGAGCCTGAAAAATCAGGCTGTGGAGAGGAGGAAGAGAACAAAGTAACAAGGACCCTCTGGTAATGATGAGCCTGGCACCTCACAGCACGCTTCAGTGGCAGAAATTTTGCTCCTGGAAGTAGGAGTGATTTCAGAGATGTGGGGATAGGTCATCAGTCACATCTTGTCTCTCAACGTCAGGGCCATTTTTTTTGTCTACCGCTCTGCTGAAGGAGAAGGTCACGTTCAAGGTGACATGTGCCCCCCCTGCCCCCTCCCCCGCCATCCTAGTCCACATTCGGCCCTGCGTCAGGTCCTGGCCCAACCACAATAGCCGTGCTTCCCTGCCTTCCTTAGCCAACCCTTCTAGGGAAGCAGAGCACCTCTATCTTGCCAGTTTATCATCTGACTTCTTTCCACTATCTTTGGCTAGCAAACGCTCGCTGTGTGTGCACACCACACTAAACACCTCCAAGGATTCAGGGTGCAGGTGGGGGATGGGGGAGGACCAGTTAAAACTCAAAGAGCTGTTCCCACCCGAGGATGTCTGCAAGCCACCCTGACTACTTCCTAGGTTCATACATCTTCCTTAAGACCTTTGATCTACCAGCCATGAAGCTAGCCTTCCCTTGGGGCAAGCTTTCTCTCGCTCACTGGTCACAGCCTCCAAGGTACCATTGGAGCTTCTTATCCTGGGGCTTCAAATCCAGGTGTTCCTCAGACATGTCCCTTGCTGGACCCACAAACCTCTGCCCAGTGTGTCCCCTCCTTCCCCCAAAACTCCTGGCTCCTTGGTGGCACTGGGTATGGCTGCAGCTTCCAGGCTCATCCTTAAGCATCTTGAGGGTTTTTTTTTTTTACACCCAGAGGTTATGAGATGCCCTTGACTCTGTACCGCGAGGGATAGCCCACACAGCCATGGAGGGGGCGCAGGGTCTGGTTAACGTAAAGGAGACTGGGTTGGGAAGTTAGGGTTGGGAGCTGGACTGGCAGAGTTGTCTGTTTGGCACACTCCTCCGGTTTCACCCTTCTCAGAACCCTGAGCTGGACTGCCCGGGTCTGGCTTGCTTCAGCCTACAAAGCAAGGAACAGCTCCTGATTGCAAATGCTGAGCCACATATTCAGTCTGAACATTTGCTCCCTGGGAGAAGTGCGTGGAGACCGTACGGAGGCTGGAAACTAACATGGACAAATGAGCCCGAACCTGGCACTCAGCAAGTGCTCCTGAAATATCACTGTATCTGAGATGGATTTGGGAACTGATGGTGGCGGAAGATGTCTCAAATCCTGGCCAGGCAGGCAGTGAACCTCAATGGCCTGGGATGCCGTTCCTTCCCACCAGCCCAGAGGCTGTGGGTCCTGTTGGCCTACGCAGGCAACTGCCTCTCTGTGGCTGCCACAAACCACCTTCTGTCTTTCTCCAATGAAGGTTGGCACTCCCTGTGTCCCTGGGATGGCCTCAGTGGTTACCCAACAGTGCTCCTCAGTAACAGCAAGAGTGGTTGGTGGTTGAGAAGGGCACCCCTCCCCGAGACCCTGATGAGGGCAGAAACGGTGGAGACGGCATCTCCATCAACAATTGCGTTTGTCCTACAGGCCACATGGCTTCTTCCTTAGGATCTGGGTTCAGAGTTCCCGTTCATTTCAGGCCAGAGACTCAGACCCCTGACCCAGAACAAGAAGGCCAGACCGGACCTCCATCCAGAGAACATCTGACATCTATAGAGATAAGACACACATGTACCACCACCGAGGGAAAGGCTTCAGCCCTCAATGGCTGACCACAAAGAAGAAGCCCACTTTTCCTCTTTTTTTTTTTCCCATCACATCATGGAAAGGCTGCTTGAGTTAAGGGGAGGTTGGAAGAGTTGGGGACAGAGCGGCAATTTTTTTTAAAAAGTAAATAAAAACCTTGGATATCTCTTTCTGCTGTCCATGATCACACCCCAGGGAGAACTGGGGCAGGTCAGCACTGAGAGAGACTTCAGAAGTGTGTGTGTGTGTGTGTGTGTGTGTGTGTGTGTGTGTGTGTGTGTGTGTGTGTGTCTGTGTGTGTGTCTCTGTGTGTGTCTCTGTGTATGTCTCTGTGTGTGTGTCTGTGTGTGTGTCTGTGTGTGTCTGTGTGTGTCTGTGTGTGCGTGTGTCTCTGTGTTCATCTTGTTGCTTATTTACTGAGCTGTAACTCATTTGTAAAGAAGCTCATCTCTTTTTTGTGTAGGGCTATCAATTCTGACAAACTTACACAGTGATGTAATGCCCACGGGGGGGGGGGGGGAAGAAACATCAATATAGAAACAAGTCCATCACCCCAAATGTTCCCTTTGCCCCTTGTAGCTAGTCCCTCCCCCATCCCTCTGTTCCAGGCAGCTATTGATCTGTTTTCTGACCCTGTGTTTTGCCTTTTTTAGAAAGCCACATAAAGGGAATCGTACAGTAGGTGACCTTTGAGTCTCTCTCTGGGCTCAGTGCATTCCTAGCCATTTTGCTTTTATATGGAAAGAAACTGAGGCTCAGAAGAGGCAAAGCGGGAGAGGCGCTGGCGGAGCAAAGCTTAGAGCACAAGTCCCCACTACAACGGAGGACCCCAGGCCCCTCAGCCCAAAGCCATCTTGTTAACCTCCTGAAGTCTTCGAGCCCCTGTTTGAGAAGGCACGTGATCCCCAGACCTGCAGCCCGCAGAGGACGCATGCTTTATTCATCTAATAGAATCTTCTGGCTTGACAACAAAGACTAACAAGGCACCACAGAGTGCAGGGCACTGTAAGGGGGCATGGGGGATGGTTCCCGATAGCGGGAGTTATTCTCTCTCTTAATTTTTGTCAGTGGTTCTGTGTCGGTGTAGGCAAAGGTGCTTCTCTGAGAGGGGCACTGATTACCAAGCAGCTGGAGCTTGGTCAGGTCTGGGCAGGGGTGGGGGCCCTTACCGACGACTCTGCAGCTCCCTACACCTTCTCCAAACAGATGGACATGGAATAGGAGTGATGACAGTGGGCTGGCAGCAGGGCGCTGGCACAGAGCCCAGGGACGAGGCAACCAGGGAAAGAGGTAAAGGCCACAAGAATCAGGCCAAGCAGGGAAGACAACTGATCTCTCACAGACCGCAGAATCCAGAGGTCCCAGGTAATAGCTTTATTTTCATAGCTGCATTGTGAACTCACAAACTTAACTATTTCCACGCCTTGAGATCCATCGCAGTCATCAGCCTTTGTTGAGGGCCCATGTTGGACCAGTGAGAGCTTGAGCCCTTTAGGTATGACCTTGGTGGTCTTCAAGGGCTTTGTGGCTCCCTGATGTGACAATTTAACCTAGAATCCTCATCATATATAATCATGCATCAGGGAGAATCTGTGTAGTCAGTACTGAGAGAGACTCCAGAGCTGTTTTAGTGTGTTTGGGGTGTGTGTGTGTGTGTGTGTGTGTGTGTATCCTTGTCTGTCCTATCCTGCACCTAAATTCCAAGTGAGTGAAAGCCTGTGAAGCTGGAAAATGAATAGAAGTGGGTAAAAACACAAGCCTGGTGACTTGAATTCAGTTCTCTAGAACCAATGTAAGAGCCAAATAGAGCAGCACAAATGTCTATAAACCCAGCGCATCCCTATGGAGAGATAGGAGGCAGAGACAGGCTCACACAGGACAAAGAAGCCCTGTCTCTCACAAGATGGAAAGATGAACACTGACGTCCAGTGTTGTCCTGTGATCTCCACACACAGCACTGGGGTTCACACCTGCCTGCACCCCCTTTCCCTGCACACACATACACAATATACTCTCACATGTGCACTCACATATGAATACAAAGTCACAGGGCACCATGGTAGAGTTGGCTTAAATAAGCTGAAACTTCCTAAAAATTCCTTCCATGGTTCAACCAGCTCAGAGCCTGCATTGCTACACGGTGGAAAACAGACTGAGTGGCTTATACAAAGTTGCCCAGAGCAGGGCGAGGCATAGAAATGACAGTCTCTGATTCCCAGTCTAAGGCCTCCCAAAGTCCTCGGCCCATGTTGTCAGGCTTTTCTCACCGATCACGTTGCAACCTCTCTTTGAGGACATTCTTCCAGATGTACACAGGAAGTAGAAAGACATTCGCTTCAAAACGTATGACCTAGACACAGGCACTCAAGACAGTGTGCTAATGTTGGTATGAGGCATATCTAAGGAAGAGAGCTGAGGGTCCAGAAGTAAGCCCACACATCCACAGACAGCTGACTCATGCCCCTGCACTGAATCAGTTCAACAGGAAAAACAGTGGCCTTTTCAACAAAGGGTGACAGGAAAATCAAGTGAAATAGAAGTTGAGGGGTGACCCTGTGTCCCCATCTTATGCCACAGTCAGAAATCAGCTGAAACAGATCAAAAGGCTCATCGGTGACACTCTTAGAACAATGGAGTAGACCTACATACCCTGTGAGTTAGTCAATGATATCTTAGCTATGCCCCCAGATACAAAGAACTAAAGAAAACACACACACACACACACACACACACACACACACACACACACACACACGCCAAAGAAACTGGACTTCATCAAAATTACAAGCTGTTATGCTTCAAAGGACACTGCCAACAAAATGAAAAGACACCCCATATGGGGGCACACTTTGACAATCATGAAACTGACAGAAACATCCAGGGTAGAGAGAGAAAGCTCGAAAGGCAATAATAAAAGATCAAATCCAGTTAAAAGATGGGCGGAAGTGCTATGGGGATTTCTCCAAAAAAGACATGCGAATGGACAGGAGGCCTAGAAAAGGTCCCCAGCACTGTGAACCCCCAGGGGAAAAGCAAACCAAAGTGAAGTACAGTGTCACACCCACTAGGCTAGCAATAGTGAAGAAGACAGATAATACCAGGTGTCTGTGGGGAAATGGAAGCTCTCCTACAGCACAAAGACACAAAGCGGTAGGAACAGTGTATAAAGGGCTCTATCATCTTTGGAAGAATCCTGGCAATTTATTAAAAGTTTAAGCCTAGAGCTAATAAATGACTCAGTCACCCTAACCCCTAATTATTATACCAAGGAGAAATAAAAACATACAAAAAACATAAAATACCTCTGTTCTTAACAGTGTGGCTCCTAATAACCCCCAAGGTGGAAATAATCTGTGCCTGGCAACTGAAAAACAGGAAAACAAAATGCGCTAAGTTCATAAGATGAAATGTTACTTGGCAGAAAAAATATAATGAGGAACTAGTATGGTGACACAATACAGGTTAACCTGGCAACATGGCGCTAAGTGAAAGAAGCTGGGCACAGACGTTTATACTGTGCGGTTCCATGCACATAGAATGACCAGAAAAGACAAATCTGTAGAGGTATAACATAAACAAATTGTCCAGGAATAAGGAGGTTGATTATGGTGACGAGCTGAAAACAAATAATTATTGCTAACAGATGTAGAGTTTCTTTGGGAGAGTGACGAAAATGTTGTAAAGTTGATTGTAGTGATGGCTGTGCAGCCCTATAGATAGACTCAAAAGCACTGGCATGAGAAAGGGAGAGGGCAGAGAGGGAGAGGGAGAGGAGGAGGGAGAGGGAGAGAGAACCCAGGAAGAAATCTAATCTAAGTCATCAGGACATCGGGAACAGGGTTGGTCAGTAGGGAGAGTGGGTTAAGGTATCCACAGAAGACTCTGAAACCCTACACAGTGCCAAACACAGGGTCAGAAGGTGCCAGGTCATGCCAGAGTGAGTGATCCATTTCTGCTGACTTGACCTGCTCTGGAAATTAAAGCCCTGGTACCCTCTTGGTGAGAGCTAATGTAATTAGATGGATTCAGTGATCTTCAGATAAAGGTGCTTTCGACAGTCTCTTGTATCCAGGATGACCCATGCTCACCAAGGCTGTAACCCCAGGACACTTGGGCTGTGAGCAGGGACATCTGGATGGGACTCAGAAGACTTTGTCCTAAGCTTTGGCCAACACGATTAGCCTTGCATCCTTAGACAGCTGAGCAGGCAGCTCCCATGGGTGATGTTAGCCCCAGCAAACCAGGAGGCTTGAGGGAGACTCAAGAAAGCCACCTCTTTGGTGAGCATTCATGGGTGACTGATGCCTAGGAAGGTGGGAGGCACTAGATTCAATGCTGCCTGGGTTCTTTGCACCTGGGAACCCTCGGACTCTGAGAAGTGAGAAGCCCCGAGCCTCTTCACCTCTTCCCCAACCTGCCTGGAATAAAGAAAAGTGTGGGGGTCTTACTGTATCTAGAATCTCTCTAAAACAGCTCCTAGCCCTCTCCCAACATCAACTGGTTCTCTATCTACTGCCTTTACAAAGGCAAGAATTGTGGAAACCAATCCTGTGCCCCCCTCATTTAAGGGCTAAAGCAGCTGCGCGCGTGCGCACACACACACACACACACACACACACACACACACACACACACACATACACACAAATGCATGCAGAGAGAGAGAGAGAGAGAGAGAGAGAGAGAGAGAGAGAGAGAGAGAGGGAACTGAGCTACCTGCTTATAATGGTTAAGTTAAATGCCTCTATTCATGCAAGACTTTGCCAAGGTGAACTCACTGAGCCCTCGGATAAATGCATCAAGTCGGAAACAAAAGGAAACACTGGGATCAACCCAAGAGATAAATTACAAATCGGATTAGTGGATCTTCCTCTCTCTGCCATGGAAGCACGCTATTAGCTATCTAGACATGCCCAGTGGCTTGCAACACCCACACATGAACACACACAGCATCCACAACACCTCTCTTCGGTCAGGCACAAAGCAGAGGTGACCTTGACATGTCTCCCTCCTGAGCCTTCAGCACTGAGACCGCTGCTGGCTGCCCTCCTATTTCTCAGCTTTGGGCAGGAAAACATGAACTTTCCCTCTGGCTCTCACCCATCGTGCCAGCTGGTGTGCCCACAGAACTGCTGCTGCCAGTTCACACAGCGTTCTGTGACATTCTCTGGTCTCTGCTGCCTCCTCCCTGCCCCCGGCACACCCCTGCCTCCTGTGTGGCAGACCAGGAATGACCACCAGGAATTGACACTGCAAGGAGAAAGGGCAAACTGGCAAGGCTCTCTGAGGGAATCTTTTTCCCAGGATAACCTTAGGGAGAGATGGCGTTGGCCTTTGTGGCTTCCTGGACAATGATTCAAAGGGCCCATCTGATGGAGGGCATGTCTTAGGAAGTTTACGGATATAATATCTGGGCTAGGGAGATAGCTTAGTCAGCAAAGCACTTGCCTTGCAAGCTTGGGGACCTGAGTTTGATCCCCAGCGACTGTGAGGGGGAAAAAAAAGCCAGACATAATAGTGGAAACTTATAATCCCAATACTGGTGTGGCAGAGACAGGTAGATTGTTGGAGCTCTCTGGCCAACCAGCTATCCTATTTGTCAAACTTCAGGCCAATGAGACACCCTGCCACCAAAAACAAGGCAGATGGTAGCTGAGAAATGACACCCAAGGCTATCTTCTGAGCATGCATACACATATGCTTCCCCCATACTGCCCCCAGCTCCCCCCAAACACACACACACAATGAATACAATGTTTATCAAGATCGGCCATGGGACAGGTGTTGTGCTAGCAGAGTTGAGTAAAAACGGTTCTTTTTCCTCAAAGACTACATCTTCTAGTAAAAGGCATCAGTGTGTAGCCAACCTATTGTGACACGAGCCAGAGACATATATATATATATACACATACATAAAATGCACACCGGATGGTAGATAGGAAGACCAGACCACATGATACCATTAGGAAGCAACAGATGGGCTGTGTGATGGAGGCACAGAGTGTGCAGGACTGGAGTGGACTAAGAGCTGGAAGACCAGAACCTAGGACCAATGAGAGATGCCACCATGGTGTCCTGATTCAAAAGAGGGCTTGGCAGTGAGGGCGGGGACAGCGACAAGTTTGCAAGAGACTGTGAGAGAACGTGTAGCTCTCTGGTAACTCTGTGATATGGTTTCAGAGGGAGAACGTGGGGGCTGAGAATCAGATAGGGGGAGGCGCTGCATTTAGGCCATAGTCTAAAGAGCCTGCCCTACACTGCAAGGATGGGACTGGAGGACCAGGGGCAATAGAGCTGGGAGGAAAGGCAGAGGGTGAAATGATGGGAGGGAGTGGTCAGAAAGTGTGTTTCAGAGTTCATTTGTTCTGGGGTCAGTGATTTTAAAGAATTCGGGTGTGCCCACGGGGTGGGGAAGGGGGTGGGGGGGGTAGCTGCAGTGGACAGGAACAGGCAGGCAGAAGTGGACCAGGGGATGCCTTTGGATGCTGGAGATCATCGCTGAGGGTATATTGGGATCCCTTAGACTGACATCAGTGGGGATGGAGGAAAGCAGTGGGAGTCAGACATGACAGTCCTTGTCCAGGGGAAGAGAGAGAGACAGATGATGTGGGGTAGAGCGGGGACGGCGTTGAGGATGAGGACAGATACTCCAGAGACAGAAACCACCTGACAGAATTCACAGTCCAGAGGTCTGAAAGCAATGATGCCACCGAGAGCATGCGTGCTTCCAGCATCACCCAGATTTCCCCGAGGCACCTCCAAAGCGAATCTTCCTCCCACCCTAAACTCCAGGAAATAAAGGCTAAGCCCATTTGGGTGTGAGTGCTGTGTGCTGTTAGCAAGCTCAATAAAGAGCAGCAGCCTAGATGGATTGACTTCTGCCTCTCATCTCTCCTCATCAGGCATCCCACGAATCCTTCCCTCTCCTCCCTAGGAACAGCTAAGACATCTAGAGGCTGCCATCCCGGCTTCAAGGGCCTCCCATAGACCCGGCTCATTAGTGGACTGATCTGATGATCGCCTGCCTTTGATTTTAGTTACTCAGCCCCTCCACGGACCTCAAGGTGAACTACTTCACACAACACTCCAGTCACAGGGAACACAATTAAGGAAAGCTCTCCCTGCTCTCCTTTCCCCCAAAGGAGCACAGATTCTACCCCTCTGTGTTCTCTGTTTGGGATATGTCCTCCAGATCGTAGAAGACCAATTTAGATATGTCCATTGGTCCACATAAGTGTGGGCATGCTACATGGGAATTACCCCCCCTACCCCGCACACCTACAGAGTTCCCAAGAATAAAGAACATTCTATTGCCTTCCCCTAAGCGGTGTGTGCAGAGTCCTCACTCAATAACATCACCCTTTAGTCCATAACGATAACAAACAATGACAGTTTAGAGCAGAGGGACCCAGGTCTCCAACACAATAATGCCATTCCTTTAATGTGCTGTTGGCAGCAGACAGATTAGACTCAGCTGTAATCTCATAAAAACGCTTTCGGCTCCAGGAGCCCTCAGCCCCTTTGTTCATCTTAGCTGTTTGGAACAGAACCATTGGAGGCGGACAACAAAATAATTGTCTGTTACGTTATTGTGTTGGACCCAGACATGAGAGGCATGTCGGTCTCCACTGTAGCATCTTGATGCAGACAGAGTTGAGCTCGGTGTAGCTTCCTCTTCCTCACTGTGTACAGTGCTGAATCTGCCTCACCTCACCTCTCTTAGTTCTGAAGAGCCTCTCACCCGCTGCCCTTCACGATCTGAGAGGAACAGGCCTAACATGTTAGTAATCTTGATGTTAGTAATTGAGTGTGACAGTGGTTCATCCCGGCTCCTCGATCTGGCCTCCGGTTGGAAGATAGGGCTTCTGGGATGCCATAAACTTTCCAGGTAAAGGGAACAGGTGAGTGTTGTGTCACCATTAACCTCTGTTCCCAGGATGCCCCCCCCCCATTTTATTTCTGGAGTAATCCATGTGATCTGAGTAGTGAGGATGTGAAAGAAGGTCCCCAGCACAGGAGGCTGTGTCCCTTATTTTGTCCACTCAAGTCATCTTCGTGCACATCTGCACTGATGTCCCCAGGAAGGACTGTTCCAACGGAAAGATATGTTGTTGCTGGGCGGTAGCAACAGAGCCCTAAGATGCCTCCATCTTATCAAATGCTTGGGGGACACAGTCTTATCAGTGTTTTGGGGTTTTTTTTTGGCATAGAATTCTATGTTCACGGTCAAATGAAATTCATAAATGAAGGAGAATTATCTTAAGAGCTGGAAAGATGGTTCTGTGGTTAAGAACAGTTGCTACCCTGGCAGAGGATCTGGGTTCGATTCCCAGCTCCTACATGGTGGCTCACAGAAGTCTGTATCTCCATTTCCACAGAATCAGATGCCCTTCTCTGGCCTCTGTAAGCACCACACATACATGTAGGTAAACAACCATCACATAAAATACGTTCTTTAAATTTAAAATATTTATAAAAGAAAGCCAGGCATAATGATGCATGCTTTTAATTCCTTTTAAAATACTCAGAAGGCAGAAGCAGGCAGATTTCTGTGAGTTCAAGGCCAGCCTGGTCTATAGGGAACCCCCCCTGCCTCAAAAAAAAAAAACTATTTTAAGGACAATTCTCTGAGCAAGCAATCTGAAATGTTGACATAGGAGCTGCTTAGGGTGGCCCCCCAATGTGGCTAAAACCTAGACAGAACAAAACCTTTCAAAGAAAAAATGGAGTTCTTTGTGTTTAAATGCAGCCAGAACTGTAGAGTCCTGTATCCTCGATGACTCTTCGAGTTCACCTTTGACCTTTCTTCTTCACCATGCCCACCTCTATCATCGTCGCCTTCTTTCGCCACCTCGAATACTGCTCCCCTTTAGCAAGGCTCCAGCTGTGACTGCTCACTTGTCACCAGGGAACATCAAGACGAGTCCAATTTGAGTGACTCCGGATTAGGTTATCAGAAGGCACTGGGAAGAATACGGGTTCTCTGCACCAGTCTGAGCCAGAGCTTCAGAAGCACGGCCCGCCTGTCAGCTGCTGCAGATTGGATGGGGCACAGAGAGAAATGATGTGGGGTCCAGGGCTGAGGACACTCAAGATGAGGGTGGCTCCTCCAGCCACTGTTCCTTCGGGAGACAGAATACTTCCAGGCAGAGCTCACAGGCCAGAGGTCTGAAAACAGTGATGGCAAAGAGAGGATGGGCTTGTGTGCTTCCAGCGGCACCCACATTTCCCTCAGAGGGACCTCTGGATCGAATCTTTCTCCACCCCCGCCCCCTTGAATTTCCCCCTGCGTCTGGGAGAAGTCCAGCATAGTGCCCATCAGAGGAAGCCATTTCTCTCACATCCCCAAGGCAGCTACTTTCCAACATGACCGGCCAGATCAGCAAAGCTCTAACCAGAGTCACCAGTCCTGTTGACACAGGGACTCAGTGCCCTGGTCGATCAGAACAGTTTTCACCACACCACTCGGAGGTGAAACCCCAGGGCAGACAAAGCGAGGAGCCTGCAGGAATGGCCTGAGGTCAGTAGGAGAGCAACCTCCACCCTCCTTTCCTGGACAGAAACGCTCCCTTCTGTGCAGTAAGTAGGTGACTGACGTAAACTGATCTTTTCTCTGCCTGGGTTCTGACTTGGTCCGTCTGCTGCTCTCTCCAACCAAGAACACAACAGCCAATCTACCTGCTCTGGCCATTAAAAATCCACTCCCCACCCCCATTTGAAAGATCCATGTTTCGCTCATTGGAGAAAGAAAATGCTCATAACACCTTCCCTTGGCTTCCGAGAACCTTGACCGTCGGTCTTTACTGTACCGGCTCCCTCCTCGTGAAATGGTTCCCTCGGTGACTCCTGACACAAAAGCCTGGGAGTCAGTTCCTACCCCCACCCTCCTTCAGGCTCCACACTCAAACTGACAGCAGGCCCAACGTTGGCTCCACCCTTTCCGACTTCATCTTCCTTAGCCGAGCTCCAGACCTTGACCTTGAATTATCCTCTGTAACATCTGTCTCTGGGCAAAAGCTGTCAGCACCAGCAAGGTATATTCAGTTTCTACTTAAAACAGCTCAGTGGCTCCTTCTGCCTTTGTTCTCATTCTGAAAACATCTGTCCGGCACCCACAACGCCCTGAGTACTGGGCTAGTGTTGAGAGTGCAGAGATTAACGAATAAACATAGCCTGAGCCGCTCCGTTCACAGAGGCACAGACTCACAAAGGAATCAGGCTTCATAGGGAGAGAGTGGACGGGAAAGGAACTGGAAAGCATTTGCAGTCCTGGGGTCCTGGGGTTGGGGACTCCAGGCTTGTACTGTTGGAACAGAGGCTCGGTGGCCGAGTAATCATTTGTCAAGAGAACACTGACAAAAGAGGAACGAACTGCTTGGCATAGGCAGAGCCATAGAATTTTGATCATCATGACATATGGGGCAGAAGTTAAAAGTGTGGTGCAGGAGCTTGAAGAAGAACAAGTTGGACTCCTAAGGGGGGAAAAAATCGAAGCTACGTGTGCCTACCTGCTTCCTCCTGTGCTCCTGCCTCGCCTCCAACAGCCCCTTCCGTCTCTTTCCAGGTCCAAAGTTCTGTCCCCCTCCCCTCCCTGACTAGGATCACTCACTCACCCCACCCTCAAAGAACAGGTGACCAGAGGAATAAGTAGACACTCCTGATAGCTACACAGAAGCCCCTGAGCAAGCGGGGGCCCTAAATTTGTCATCATGCCCCCACTCATCATTCCGCTGTCCCATACGTGCCACCTATCATAAAAGGCCGTCACATGAGGCTAGAATGCAGCACTCAGTCCTGGATACTGTGGCAGAGAGGAAGCCAGGCATTTATAGATTTACTATAGATAGTAAGACCTGCTCAGATTGCACCCCTCTTCCTCAGATCCCTCTGAGGGGTGAGGGAAGAGCGAAAGAGGAGGAAACCTCCAGCCTTGTTGCTCAGAGACACTAAAGGGAGCTTGGGCACTGATTGTTGTTGTTGCTGGATGTGTCTGTGGGTGTGGTGTGTGGGCATACGTGTATGCATGTGGGCATGTGTGCAGGCAAGTGTGTGTATGTGTATGTGTGGTGAGCATATGTATATGCATGTGGGTATGTGTGCAGGTAAGTGTGTGTGTGTGTGTATAGTGTGAGCATATGTGTATGCATGTGAGCATGTACACAGGTAAGTGTGTGTGTGTGTGTGTGTGTGTGTGTGTGTGGTGTGAGCATATGTGTATGCAGGTGGGCATGTGTGCAACCAAGTATGTGTGTGCATGTGGGGGGTAAGCACATATGTATGCATGTGGGCATGTGTGCAGGCAAGTGTGTGTGTGTGTGTGTGTGTGTGTGTGTGTGTGTGTGTATGTGATGAGCATATGTATATAATGTGGGTATGTGTGCAGGTAAGTGTGTGTGGTGTGAGCACATGTGTATGCATGTGGGCATGTATGCAGGTGTGTGTATGTGTGTGTGTGTGTGTGTGGTGTGAGCATGTGTGTATGCGTGTGGGCATGTGTGCAGGTGTGTGTGTGTGATGTGTGTGAGCATGTGTGTATGCATGTGGGCATGTGTGCAGGTAAGTGTGTGTGTGTGTGTGTGTGTGTGTGTGTGTGTGTGTGTGTGTGAGCACATGTGTATGCATGTGGGCATGTGTGCAGGTATGTGTAGGGGTTGGGGAATGTGGGTCTAAGGCTCATGTCAGGAGTTTTTCTCGCGGCTCTCCGCCTTATTTATTAAAGGAGGCAGGATCTCTCACTGAATCCAGAGGTCACCAACTGTGCTAGTCTGGTAGTCAACTTGTCTCTGGGATTTCAGGCAGGCTGCCATGCTCACCCAGCATTTGCATAAATGCTGGGGTTCTGAACTTCCATCCTTGTGTTTCCATGGCAAACACTTTACCCACTGTGCCATCTCCTCAGTCCCTAGCCACTGCTCTGTCTTTAAGGGCATCTCTCCTGGGATGAGGCCTTAGAATTGTGACATGGTATAATGATACCCAGCCCCACTGAGTGTCATGGAGACTTGTGTCTTGGGCTGCTGGTTTCTGGGGCACTAAACCAGATGACTAGGAAACTAGCAACGGACATCAAAGCTCTTTGCATGCATAGGGTTTAGAGTCTGTAAGCCACAAACAGGAACAGGGCTCTTAAGACAATAGATGCCACAGAAATATGGTCTGGAGCCATCAGGGGTGGGATCATAAAGGAAACACGCCTGAGATGAGCCATGGAGACTGGCTGGCATCTAGACAACAAGAAAGGGAAGGGAGCCCGTACATGGGAATATCACCATCCCAGTCACGAGTTAGGACAGTTTAGCTCTTTGAGTTGCAATGTTTTCCTTCTTTACCCATCATAGTTCACCACTGGGGGGGGGGGTGTATCCCACAGCATTGAGCCACCCAGCCTCCGAACTAGAAGCTGTCGAGGCAAATAGCAAGAACTGAATGAAGGGACAGCACAACACACGCAAATGCTTCCCGACGGCGACAGCTTTCCCTGAGCCTGCCAGCTCCTAAATCTCAAAATGGCCTTTATGGGTGGCTCAGAAGACCACCCTTCATTCCGACCTTGTATCTCCGCAAAAAAAAAAAAAATCATCCGCACTCAGGGAGCTGGCTTTGCCCTGCAGGACGAAAGCAATCAGCCTCCATCCTCCGCATCCATATTCATATGAACTGTTTATGCTCTGACCTGTAGCCCCGAGTGGGATGTCAGCCTGGGAGCCGGGGCCGATGGTCCCCAGAAGGGCACTTCGGGAATCAGCCCACAGCCATCTGCCTCTCCTTGCAGTAGCTCAGGCCTGAGAGGAATGCACAGCTGTTGTCGTTGCCTTCCCGGGGAAGCATGAAATAGGACAAGGAGGAAGGGGGGGAGGCGGTGGATTTCAGAGTCAAGGCTGCTCCTGAGAGTGTTTGAAGGTTATTAGTGTGGCTGTAATCAGGCTATTAGCCAAATGCAGGTGGAGGATGAAGTGGCACCGCAATTGCTTTTCAGAGAAAGCAGAGCTCATGTTGGTATAATCTGTGCATATGATCTCTTTCGAGTAGCTCTTCGGCTTCCTACCTGACCAGGATGGGGCCCAGATACCCAGAGAACACAGTCAGAACCATTCACTACCCCAACCCTAAAGACAGCAAGGCCTGCCGGACAAAGCCAGACCCTCAGCCTGCTCATCCTACCTGGTGTGCGCACAGACCATGAGTCCCCTTCTCAAACTCACAGTCAAAGTCTACAGGCCCTGAGAGGCCAAGTAGCTCAGAGACTTTTATCCTTTCCCTTGCAGGAAGTGGCTTCAGTCTGCCCTGAGAGGACAGTGTCCAGGGTCCAGTGCCTGCCCCAAGGGTATCTTGTCCCATTCAGGTTTTCCCAGGTGGCTCTTTGGGCAGGCTCTTAAGGAGAGGGGTGTGGCACTCAGTAGACCTAGGCCTTCTTCCCTGGAAGAGGGGGGCATTTTCTTACCTGTTTCTTCATGGGGACTTTTATCTCAGTTCCTGGTACCACACCCATCTATTTCCCCAAGGCCAAGGCTTGAACAGCATACTTTCCCTCACCCCCTCTCTATCAGCTGCTGCAGAGTCTATTTATATTTTAAATCCCAACTTCTTCCTCCTTGCAACTGCCATTTCTCCCTCTTCTACCATATCACCACAAGGCTAACTGTACAAACTCTGATGTCTCTTCAACCCATTGGCCGCACTCAAAATCATCTTCCCAAAATTTCAAATCTTCTCCTGTGAGGCCTCTGGTCAATTCTTCCCAGGCCTTGCTGTGTCTGGAATGGTTCTAAATGTATCCTCTGATGCACAGTGTTCCAGGAATTCTTCTACTCGTTGCCTTTGCTAAGAACACCTTCCTTGCCTCTCTCATTACACAAAATCCTGCTCCTCTGACAGAACTTGGCTTCAGAGGCCTCAGTCTTGAGGAATCTTTTCTGAGTCTTCTTTTCCCCATGCTTGGGATAAAGGTTCCCTAAGAGATCTCTTACAGGAAGTCTTCTGTGCATCCCTGTCTCCTTCCTATCTGTAGACTTGGCCAGGTCAACTATGTTGTAGTCACCTTCCACTCACTGCATTTACTGCCACAGAACTATGACCATTGCGAAAGTATCAAGTGACTGAACTCATGAAAGACACTGATGATGATGATGATGATGATGATGAAGAAGAAGAAGAAGAAGAAGAAAGAGAATGTAAATGGGCTAATAGGTCAATATCTTGGGATGAGTCTAATCAAGGACTAAAGAATCAAAACCACACATGTGTCATTGGTGGCAGAACCACACAAACAAAACCAAGAAATATCTTCAAATGGAATACCTTCAGCCCAGAGTTCCTCCTATAATTTTGGTTGATATATTCTACCTAGCTTCATCCAATCAAATGTGCTGACTCTTGGTTCTGGGAGTATCATCTCTTATCCAAAGAACACAACTGGGTACAGCATGTAGTACAACCCAACTAGACAGATTCTTGTATCTAGTGCAATAGTTAAAAGTATAATCACAGCCCCAACCTGTGTCCTTGCTTTCCAGTCTATGACTAATTTTAGGTTGTCAACTTGACTGCCTCAGATGCCTAGTTAGTTGAGAAAGGATTATTTCTGGGCAAGTCTATGAGACTGTTTCCTAAAGAGACTAGCATTTGAATCAATGCACTCATTAAGAAAGATTCATCTGCATCTAATGTGAGTGGACAATAACCAATCAGTGGAGGGCCCAGATAGAGCCGAAGGCAAAAGAAAAACAAATCCGTTCTCTCTTTCTGTCATTTAGCTGCCCTACACTTCTGTGGTTGAATATCAGAGGTCTGTGTTCTCATGCCTTTGGACTCTGGAACTTAAGCCATCAGGTCCCTGAGTCCTTGAGCCTTCGTCTTCAGACAGAGATTTACACCATCAACTTCATTGGTTCTTGAGCATCCAGGCTTATTACAATGGCTTCTGAGTTCTTCAGCTTGCAATGGCATACCAAGGACTAAGCTCTCATAATGGTGTGTGTCAATACCCTAATATCCCGTCTCATCTGTCTATCCATCTAGCTAGCTAGCTAGCTACCCACCCATCCATCAGCTGATCAATCCGATTGGTTCTGTGTCTCTGGATCATGCTGGCTGATGTGTGCTTTTCATTATTGGGTAGAAATCAAATAGCCTTTGACACATGTGCACACTTCCTCCAAGATGGATCAACAGGAATGATGCAAGAGCTGATATTTGAAGAAGGCTGCACACAAAAGTGAAGTGAGGTCATTTAAGTTACACCCCAATAGAACGAAAAGTACTTCCCCCTGGCTTAGCTTTCTTCTTGAGCCAATCTTTCTGCCAATCCTCCTGGACACTCTCAGACCTCCCCTGGTCTCTCTCATAAGTTGGCAGGTGCATTTGATGCAGCGCTGGCAAAGTGTCACACAGGTGGCCACCCATATGCTGCCAGTTTGGAACTGACTCCTGGAAAAAAATCTAAGAGCCCACTCAGCCATGAAGGATACCTGCAAGCTTCCTGTACAGGATCCAGAGATGCTATTCATGGGGGACCCGGGTGGGAAGCAGGTGTTTCACATAAATGGACCACCCTCTCTGTTAATCATTGCCAACCAAGCCAGTGGTGCAGGAGACAACAAAGCGAGAAAGAATCATCATCCAAAAGGTGAAATGAACTGGCAGCCAAGGTGGCAAGGGATGCACCTGGGTTCGCATAATGATCATGATCATATTTTAGGCAGGCTTTGCTGTAGAGCAAGCTGCAAATTCTGAGGGAGAAGATGCAAGGACCTCAGGTTGAATTCCAGTTGATGTATTACCTAGAGGTGTTTAATATAACAAATTCAATGTGATAAGCATCCATGGCAGCCAAAAAGTAGGTCCACTTAGGTAGTTTTTTTGTTGTTGTTGAAGCCCTAACATTTTCCAGGCACCATGCTGGGTGCTAGAGACAAAATGGTGAACAATGTTCACAAAACCCTCCTTCTGGATACTACCATCCCAGCTGAAGGAAAACAGAAAGACAAACAAATGCAAGTTGTCAGAGAGTGACAAATGTTTGTGCAGTAAAGATAAAACGATGATGTAATAGAGAGGTCCTGGAGAGCACGTCTGGCTGGATCAGATGCTCAAAGGTGTACGCTCCGGAAGGCTGAAATTTGAAATGTAGTGTTAAACTGAACGGGGGTGACAAACCAGCAACCTAAGAAGGCCTGGGAGAACAACTGCAAAGGACCAACCAGAGACAGACTGGGTGTTGACCAAAGAGAGTCAGGAGAGTGGTACCCGGACAATGGGTGATTCTATACCTGTAAAACCATAGCTAGCAGGACTGGGATCCACAACCACAGGACTGAAGGAGCCTAGGGAAGGTGGAACCTGACAGTGGGTGATTAGCTTGACAATATTTACCAGTGAGATGCTCAGAAGATTTGCATGGGGGCTAGGCTTCCGTCTGGACCCAAGAGGTGGTAGGGGCTAGTCAAGGTTGAAAATGAAGTTGGCAGAGGAGAGACTGGAACTGAAGTATGTCTGGATAGTGGCGTGGAACCATGACCAGGCTAGGAGTCATGTAGAGATGGAGGGATGGAGGCTAGGATAACCCAACGTATCCAGGATACAGTCAGGAGCTACATGTGAAGCCAGAGTTCCAAGACTCAAAGGAACCCAAGGATCATGGCACTCTAATTTTCAAGAAACATGGATTAACCTTTTTGTTAGAATAAGGCCAATTCAATATTCCCCACCAACCCTAGAGCACTATTGACTTAATCTACTCATTATTAGAATATTTCATTTATTCTTTCATATTCACATGTGCATACGATGGATCTCGATCATAGCTACCCCTTGACCTTTCCCAAATTCTGCTGGACCCCTCTCAATACATCCTCCTCCCAGTTGCATGTATTATTAAAAAAAAAACAATTCAGTGGTTATCTGGCACCTATTTGGCGCTGTCGTCATGTGCATGGTGTAGAGCCAGCCACCCAAGCATGGGCCACCTACCAGCAGCCATGTAACCAAAGAAAAACAATCCCACACCACCCCTAACCACCATCAACTTCCAATCATCCCGTATTTCAGACTGGGGCCTCATGAGCTCCTCTCCCATCCATGCTAAGCGTTGCCTGGCTTGATCTTATACAGAGCTCGTACAGGTAACCATAGGTAGCGTGGGTTCACCAGTACAGCATCCAGAAGGCAGCATCTTTGATCTCCATGCACATCCTCAGGCTCTTACATTCTACTGCACTTTCTCTTGAACTCTAGCCTCAATGTTCTAATATCTCAGGAGATTCAAACTTGGTATTTCCAGCTATGGTCTCTGGGCCCATCCACCCCATCTGTGTTTCATATGTGAGTGTGTGACACCACCACCACCCGGGTTCTTCAGAGGGCAGGAGAATGGCAATTATATGCATGAGTTCTCCAGGGAAACACTCTGGCACGGCGACGTTCACGGCAGAGGTATTAGAAGGTTGCCCTTGAAGAGCCACATGCGCACCTGTGTAAGGGAACGAAAAGGCAAATTTAGAATAAGGAGGAAACTGAGATCCTTTTAGGCCTCAATAAAGGCCTCAGCCAACCACAACCAGAGTTCCAAAGTGGGAAAGGCCCTTCAGAGTTATCCTGAGTTGGAGCGAGGAGCCGAATATACAGCTGTTATGCCCACATATTGACCAACCACCGGATGCAGCTGTCTAGGACAGCATCACAGATATGGACAAGGTAGGTATCTCAAGACAAGGATAATTCTCCCAGGAACTGGGGAAATGTGTCCTTCAGTGTTGAGGGGTGGCAAAGTACCTCCATTCAAACATTCTCGCCTTCTTCTCCCTCTGTCTTAGCCCTCTCACCTCCTGAAGGCCAAGTCCTGGGCATCTAACTTTTGTGTATCTCTTCCACCCACCCTTTCACCCTGCCAAAGCTCAGAACTCAGTCCTACTCCTCCAGCGTGATGAAGCGAACCCTTATCTGAAGTGTTAAATGTACTTTGCTTCCTTAGGCACAAAGCAATTTTAAGTATTTTTTCCTGTGCATTTTCATTTTTTTTCTATGTTAGGAGTTGTAAATTTATGTTTTATCATAATTTTTTGCTTCAGTGACTCTAGGACAAATTAAGGCTCCTAAACTTGGGTACCAGAGTTATATCAGAGGGGTAAAGTGGGGAATGCATTCATTTGGACAAGGTTTTCACCATACTGGCCTTGGCCTCCTCTACAGTCCATAGGAGTTGCCTTTCTAACACACAATATACACCCTTGCTTGTTCAAGACTCTTTAGTGGCTGTCTTCAGCAGCCAGTTAGAATCCACCTTCTGATGAAATCTGAATTTCAGATCACAGCATCCACGCCCTTCATGACTGGCCCATCGTGGCTCCCGTCTCCCATACTGGCACCTCTAGACTCTACTCAGCCTTTCCCAATCACATAATACTCCCTGGTTCTTTGCAATGCAGCTCTTTGGTCAGAAAGGCCTTCTCCATCTTCATTCAGTTTGAGATTTAGGGCTCAATAATGTCCCCCAGCAAAAACTAGCCAGGTCTGGTGGGTTTACCCAGGACACCTTAGACTTTAGCTCCTTCATAACAGCCTCATGCCACCTCCCTTCTCCATGAGACAGAAAGACCCTTGAGCACAGAAATGATGTAATTCACCAGGCACTGCAAAAGGGAATTGGGAAATATGATAAAGACTAAGATACAAGGAAAGGGACATCTTTGACTAATCAGAGATGGCAGTTCCAAGTCAGATGTCCAGTGGATGCCTCCAGGATTTGGAGCCCCTAACTAGAACAAGGGTGACACCAGAAACATGAGCCTCTGCTTGTGACCTCAAGTTCAACTGTCTTTGGGGACTCCCTGGAATACTGATCACAGGAGCATATCTGGGTGGCAATGTAAGATAGTAGCTGAGACCCCATAAGTTGGCCAGAATTCTCACCCATGAGCCCCTATGAGACACCCTTCTAGGAGCTTCCAGGCATACTTAGAATGGACTTATTCATAAGCTCACAAGTGAGATTATTTGGACACTATAAATATTGAATATAAAAAGGTTTTTCATTTGTGTTCATGCATGGAATGTGCCCTAGGGGTTTTCAGAAAGACCTGGGAAAGACTATTGTGAGCTTGTGAGAAACACTCCTGTGGATCTCACTGCATGGGGACATATGATGAGAGCACAAGGGACACTTCCGGGTTCACACTATTTGAGGATCTATGTGCAAGAGCTGAGCATTCTACGTGATCAGTTGGAGGCGAGATCCAATGACATTTGAGGATTTCAATTTTAAGACCTTTTACCCAAAGGCCTGGGTCATTCTTTTTTTTTTTTTTTTTTTTTTTTTTTTTTTTTGAGTTGGTATAATTTGTTTGCCATGTAAGGGGTGAGTGTACATTCTAAGCAAGAACTCTTCCACTGAGATACACCCCAATCCAAGTCTAGAGGCATTTGTACATTCATTTGTTTACTTAAAAACAACACCCATTTATTCTTATTTGGTTGTGAGCCTAGCTTTTAATGGCTGAGCCATCTCTCTGGCCCCACTCCTTTTCCTCTTTATTCTTTTTATTTGTTTATTATGTATACAGTGTTCTGTCTGCATGTACACGTACAGTCCAGAAGAGGGCATCAGATCACTTTATAGATGGTTGTGAGCTACCATGTGGTTGCTGGGAATTGAACTCAGGACCTCTGGAAGAGCAGTCAGTGCTCTTAACCTCTGAGCCATCTCTCCAGCCCCTGCCTCTTTATTCTTGAATGATAAATGCTTTACTTGGGTCTGGCAATTTTTATTTTTATTTGTTGTTGTTGTTGTTGTTGTTGTTGTTGTTGTTGTCCTTGTTAGATAAGGTCTCACTATGTAGCTCAAGCTGCCCTTGAACTTAATATCCTGTGCCAGCCTCCTGTGTGCTAGGACTATAAACATGTGCTACTAACACCCCTGCCATGGCTCTGAAAATTCTTTTGTTGAAGTTACCAAAAGACTCTTCTGGCCTGAGATCCATTCTGGTCCTGTGTAGTGGCTTTCCCCATGACTATGACACTGGTTGAGACAATAAAGTGATAAGTGAATTCTTCAAAGTCAAACTTGTGACTTTTTAGATATCACTTCCTTGTTTGCCTCCTGGCTGTTTTCAGGAAGAAATGAGACTTTCACAGGCTGACTGGCCTAAGTGAAGAAAAATATGTCCAGGAGTGCATGAATTAACCATCATCTGCAGGGACCCAGGCTGGCCCTAACCAGCGAGGTCCCCTCTACCTGATTCCAATGTCAAACCCTTACAAACCTGCTGTAATGTCTCTGCTGAGCTTGGGAACATGTAACAGGAACCCATTTGGGACAAAAGACATAAATAAACATAGAAGAAGAAGAAAAAGAAATGACTACTACACACTTCAAAGGTAGTCCAAGTACACTAATAATTTATGAAATGCAGTTTAAAAGCAACCACCCATTAAAGAAACATAAAAAACAAACAAACAACAACAAAAACCTGATGCTATCCAAAGCTGGCAATAATGTGACAAAGAAGAGTTTCCACAGTGACATTTAAAAATAATGCACACTTCCTGGGAAGCAGCTGGGCACTGGCACCCAAAGCTGACAATCTGAACCCTCTGACCTTAGCTTTTGCTTCTAGGAACATATCCTAGGAAACAAAGCAGATTCTTGTGAGAAGGCAAGTATCAAGCTGCTGTTAGCTGCTGTTAGGGAAACCGGAAACAGAAGTAGAAGGATTGATGTTTTAAAAGCAGAACTACAGGCTGGAGAAATGACTCAGCGGTTAAGAACATTGGCTGCTTTTTTGAAGGGCCAGAGTTTGGCGCCCAGCACCCACATAGGACTGCTTGCAACCACGTGGAACTCCAGCTCCAGAGGACCCAATGCCCTTTTCTGGCCTGAGTGGGCATCTGTGTACAGAGACACAGACGCATAAATAAAAATAGATGGAAGAGTCAACCCCCACCATTCTGCAAAATAATCAAAGAGAAAAGGAAATGTTCCAAGGAGAAATACGTGAACCGGCCAAATAAAAACACCTATAAGTGACCAGTACAATGACATAGGAGGGGGAGACTTGTACTTGGCACCTTATTGTAAATTTTACTATATATAAAGGATAAAATTCTAGACGTTTCTGGTGGATCTAAGGTAAGTCCTCTACTGTGGACACAAAATCAGGCTGATCTCTAGTTCCTCATAAGTAACGTCAGTGATGGTGATTCCGGTGCACTGAGGGTATATTATCCAAAGCAAGAATTCTACGCCTGATGAAAGAACTGATCAAGTGGTATGGTGGAATGTGCGAGAACTCAAAAACGTTTACCCTTTACCACCAGAAAGTACTTGATGGGCTGCAAGCAAACAGAAACCAAAAAAAGGAAAACACGGGATCCCTGAAGAAGAGCAACCGAACCAAAAGAAAGAAGGAGAGGAGCCGAGCAAGTATTGTGCAGCATGAAGTCTAGACTGAGGGTAGGGGGAGGGGCTGGAGCAAAGGAGGTCTCTGGGAAATATTTTTTTAAAACTTCTTGTACCTATTTAGATGGAAAAGTTGGAATGAAATAGAAATTTTGGTAACGAGAAAGAAAACAGAGTATGGAAACCCAATCAAAACAGAAAGCAGTTTCAAGACGGTGCATGTGTCCTTGGAGCAATGCTTGAGAGACTAACAGAACAGAAGTGCTATTTACTTGTTCTTAAGTGTCCAGAGGAAGCTAAGTGAAAGTGGAAGGCGCCGATGTTACAGGACATCGTGTGAATGTTGACACCGGAGAACTCAAAGTACCATCGCCAGAAGTTGATCTGGAGGATATGGTGAGAAGATATGGCGGTGTCAACGTCCTCTGTGTAGAGCATGTAAGTGTACAGAGCTGCTGAGACAAGGTTGAGCTGATATGATAAAGGGTGGCGCTTTCACTAAAATTAGCTAATGGGGGAATTATAATCATGGGGAGTCTCAGCATGGAAGCAGGAAGTACAGCAGATAGATGTCAAACACTGACCAGCAGGAAATGATGGCAGACCCAGGCCATCTAGAAATATAGACATCAGAAGCGCTAAAGGTACCTGCCACTGAGTATCTGCACAGAAGACAGGCGACGGGGGGCAGGGGGAAACAAGACTGTTCTTCACAGGCCCTTCTGTGCTTGGCATCATCATTACCCATTTGAACAAAGAGAATATTATGTCGCTATCAAATAAAATTACATTTAAAACATCTATTGGGACCTGGGGAGGCTGCTCTGTGGTTAAGGGTACTTGCTGCTCTTGAACAAGACCCAAGTCAAGTTCCCAGCACCTGCATTAAGTGGCTCATAGCCACTTGTAACTCCAGCTCCAAGGAATCTAATTTCCTTATTTTACCTTTGGGCACCTGAACTCATGTCGCATATGCAAGCCCACATGTGCATACACACACACACACACACACACACACACACACACACACACACACACACACACAAAATAAATCTTTAAAAATAAGCTATACAAGGCTGGAGACACGTCTCAGTGGTTAAGAACACCGGCTACTCTTGCAGAGGACCCAAGATGCCCACATAATGGCTTACAACTGTCTGTAACTTTAGTCTCTGGATCCAACAGCCTCTTCTCGACTCTTTAGATGAGTGGTACACAGAAATACATGTACATAAAATACTCATCCACATAAAAGTAAATTAAATTAAATTTAAAATTTTAATTATAAATAACACTTGATAATAAGTATTGTAAGTCACATACAAATTCATAGAAAAAAAAGACTTGAAGGAAATAAATTTAGCATCTAAACTTTGGAAGAAATTTTATGATGTCATTTAGTCACTTATTTACACTTTTCTATTTTTTCGTACTTCCTTCAATGAGTATATGTTATCTATTATGTATTATGAAGATAAGGATGTTAGAGAGTCAAAAAAACATTTGGGATTAGTTTTTAAATATGAGAAATTAAATGAATGAAACAAAATTGAGTGTAAAAGTGAATTCAATTATATATGTGCTTGAAAGTGATTTAAGAAATTTTGGACAATGGGACTGTGGTTGCTTTTGTGTTTTTTCCATTTTATCTTTACCCTTTTCCAATAATTTTTCCATAATAGGCATGCATTAACACAGGTTTGACTAAAGAATTAATTTTGAGCTCTCCATTGGATTCAGATCAAAATAATTAGGTAATGGCTCTGCGTGGTGCCAGGCACCTGGAAAGCCCTTGGTGAACACTTGTGGCTTTTTAACGGAACTGAATGTAATGAGATTTGCTAGCAACTGCTTCTAATTGAGCTCCCTGGGCTTCAGCCACTCATTCAATGCTAACCGAGTCCCTACTGTGTCCAGTGACCTACACAGGACTCGGTGTGGGTGGTCGAAGTGGAAGGCACAGGTAGGCTTTGATCTTGTGGAGCAGCAGCCAAGTTTGGAGAAGAGACTCAACACCCATACATAAAAACAGCTGGACAACACGAAGCCCAGAGCTACACCAAATGGACTCATCCATCTGAAGAAGTGGGCGTGCTGCCCAGGCAGCTCTCCCCGGCCTGGTAGAAGGCAGCTTGCTAACCTCCCCACTCTCTACACTTGCTTTCCCTTCTAGCTCCTCAGTGCCTTCACCTCAGCCCCACTGACATCAAGAGAGGCCCTATAAGCTTGTTCCTCTCCCCAGCACCAGGATGAGAGTCCTCAAAACTATCCAAGAAGAGAATGAACAGCAGCCAACACCAAAGATTCCTTGTCATTCAACTACACTTAACTTTAAGAGAGTCAGGAAGATATGTTTAGAAAAGAAATATTGGGTGCACCATGAATCTCGCTACTTTCTGGAGTCAGGGAGATGGGTCAGAGGTGCCTGCGTCTCCTCTCACACAGGCAAAAGGGATTTGGGGAAGACTGCTCAAGACCTGGCATATGTCTCTAGTGATGAGGTACACATAGTGTACCCATACTGGACACCAGCCCAGAAATCTAAAAGGAAGGGACAGATGACTGGCTGGCTGCTTCTACCATGGAAACAGAGAGATGTTTCTTCAACCTTGGAACTGACCTTCAAATTCTCACCAAGTGGCTGGTTTTGAGAGAGAACAGTACAGCCATAGTGGCTGCTGATGAAAAGGTTCACCTCCGAGGATGAGGAATCCTCAGCAGAAGAGCTGAGATGATTCCCACGAGCTGAGGAAGCAGTGTGGCTGCGTGGCTGTGACACAGGAGTGTGAACTGGCCAAGACAGCTGCAGGATAAACCTGAGGGAGATGGTTAGTTTCCACTGTCAACTTGATTGGCTTTTAGAATCACCTGGGACACTTGCCTCTGGGTGTGTTTGGGAGGGTATGATGAGGGAAGCCCCACCCTGAATGTGGGTCACGCCATCCCATAGACCAGGAGGCCAGACTAAGTTCAAAAGGAGATGGCAAGCTGAGCTCGTCTCTTTCTACTTCCGGACTGTGGGTATAACGAGACCAGCCACCTCACATGCCACCATGATGGACTGTACCTTCACACCATGAGCCAAAAGAAAATCTTTCTTCCTTGGGTTGACTTTGCACATCAATGAGGGGAAAAAAATCATTAATCCAGAGGCCTTCTCAAAGACCCTCCACCATGCTCAAAAGAATGCATGGTGGCCCAGAGGCCATAGCTACCTATTGTAGTTTATTTAATACACACTTCTCTCTCCCTCACAGCTCTTATTCACTGCTTGCCCCAACTCCATAGAGTTTCCAGTTCTGACTGAGAGCTAGGGGAGGACAATTGATCAAGAAAGAAGAAACTGGCCCAGTGAATAAGGATGTTTGCTGTCAAGCTTGAAGATCTGAGTTCAATCCCCACAACCCACATGGTGGAAGGAGAGAACCATTGTGTGCTAACCTCCTCATGAGCACCACATCTGTGTACACACACACACACACACACACACACACACACACACACACACACACACAAATAAATACATTTAATTCAATTCAAAAGTGAAAAAAAATCCCATTGGTCCCATCCCTTCAGTTTTGTAGACTCTCTGCCTACAGTGGCCCTAGCTGTTGAGTTGTATTTTGCTCGTTTATGGACACAGGCATTCTAATATCTAGATAGAAACAGTATTTGGTGTCTTAAAGTAACTGCAGGACTTCTGATTTTCTAAGAATGAGCAGAAAAAAAATCATACAACTGCATGAGTTTATTATAGAACTGAAGAAGGAATTTTCCCATAAATATGTAAGTACACAGAAGTGTGGGGTGAAAATAATATTACATTATAATTATAACTCAGGAACCTCCATTGTTCAAAGTCCATACCATCCCCTCCGGTGTAGAATTCACTGCATTTTGCAAAATTCAGAAATGTTCCCTCTCCATAGCTGTACCAATTCTACCCTTTATGTGAGGAGATAGCTTGGCCAATGAAAGTATTCAAAGGCACAGGCCATGAGACCCCAGATAGTGAGAGGCATTAAGAACGCAGAAGAGCAGAGGAAGACGTAAGCCTATGTGAGCCTTAGTATTGCAGTACTAAAATGAGTTTTCCAGAAGGTTCTACCAGATCCCCCAGTAACTCCCACCTGCCCCCCAAAAAAGCGTTACAGACAGAATTATGGGCTTACAAAGGAGAGAAGGAAAGAATTAGATGAATGTGCGGCCAAACCTTTCTGTGTGCCAATAGCTTTTACACATTTTATCTCCTTTGATGGTTACCACTATTGTATAAAGTAATACTTTTAGCTCCATTTACAGAGGGTACATACGAATCAAAGTCAAAGGCTTTGGATCTGTATAGTTTGTAGAGACCACCCACTTCTGTCTAAGAAGTCTGTCTTTCCATATTATTAAAGATTTAGATAGCAGTTATAATGGTCAATGTAATGGGGGAATGGAGTGGGGGACAGAGTAGTGGTATAGGGGTGGGGGTACTTGGCTAACGGTTCTACCAAGGAGGGCCTGAAGCCAAAACAGGAGGCCATCATACTAGAAAGCCAAGTCCTAACACAATGCTCACCCAAAAGACTATTGCTCCCAGCCCCTTGCTTAAGAAAAGCAGGTCCTAGACCCCTGATCCTCACCCTCAACCACAATGCTATTTGATTGAGAGGCTTCTGACCTGCAAACTCCAGCACGATTCTTTAGCTGACACATAGCTTCCCTTCAGCCCTCCAGAAGGGTCTTAGTCATATTTAGAACTGACCCGGGGTGCTCTCATTCTCTCCTTTGAGGGGCTCCCTCAAAGGTCCCTTTGTTTCAGCAGCCGTGGCTCCGGAGCGTGGGCAGAGCGGGGACTTAAAACCTTCCTAGTTTATCCAAAAACCTCGATGCCATCACACCACCCTTCACCGGCTAGTCTGAGATTAAAACCACTTCCTCCCGGCCTTGAGCTCTTCACGATTCTAAAAGTCAATTGCCAAAACTCAGGTTGGCGGAATTAATTGCCTCTCCAGTCAATCCTTCCACCTCCAGTCATGGCAGAAACATGAGCGTGGAGTCAGAATAATCCTGTGCAGAAGAAAGTAGGGTCCCTTCATGGGTCAGGGATCCCACAAAACAGGGGGACTTCCTCACATGGGGACTTCCAAAGGGAGGACCTCAATGGATTCTGCTCACTTGTTCCTTCCACTTCGAAAAGTGAGATAGATATTTCCAGTGTGTTTCAGCCCCTTTCTGTGGTTGAGGGTCATGCTTGAAACTCACCCAGGAATATTGTCCCAGTTGCCCTTGACAGCCATATTTTCAGAGGCTCTGCCCAGCACGGTACCTTCCATAAATGATTCATGGGCGGCTTCTAAGTGCATTTTATTTTCTAATAACCATCTCTCTCTGCCAGTCCATTATAGATGAACCAAGATATGGAAGAATGGTGAACCCATATGAAAGATTATCCCCTCTGTGCCCAAAATGACCATCCTGACCTTAGCAGTATTAATCTCTGGCCCAATTCTGTTGAGTATGTCATACACGTGCTGAGGTTACAGGAACTAAATACACCATGTTATTTCCACCCTGTCTGCATTAAGTAACCTGTATGCACAATTTAATCATGAGTAAGAACTTACAGGCGTAAATTATAACCTTTGTGTCCTGCCTGATCACCTGTCCAAAGGTCAACTAATCCATCCCCCTGCATCTCTAAAGGTGGAGTCTAAATCATCTCCAAGCAGACACAAATGCAACCTCTTGGTAGAAAAACAAATGTTTTTTTTCCCTCAGAGGGATGCCAAGCCTGTTTCTGCAAGCAGTGTTGGTATTTGGCAAGTCCTACTCAGGTCCTCACACCGCTGTGATGGATCTTTCTCTTTTCTCTTTACTGTGGATGGAAAACAGCCCACCAAGAGAACAAAGCCAATTTACCATCACTGCATTATGAGCCCCGTCTGTGTTTGCAGTCCTGTTCTTCCTATTCTCCATCAAGGGATCTGTTTATTTAATTGATGGTCTCTGCCTTCCTTAAAGGTTACTCTGGTATTTAGCAGGGTGTCGAGAGAGCTTGAGATGTGACAAATTATACCTGTTTTGACTCTGCTCCGCGCCACCACCATCTCACAGGTACAAACACTGACAGTCCAGACTCCATCCATTTCAGACTGCCTAAATGACTCACTTTCACAAAAATTCACCAGTGAGCTGATAATTGACAGACTTAATGATCTCATCTTAGTTCTGCTATGGCTTGAACTTGTCAAAACATTCCTGTGAGGAGTGCCTGTAGCAACCAGGGTCGTATAGTATGGAGGAGAAGACACTCAGGGAAACTGATTATTCTTAACAGGATAGCCCTGGGTAGCCAAGGAACTATCTCTGTAGAGCAGAGTGGCTTGAACTCATGAAGATCCACCTTCCTCTCCCTCTTAAGTGCTGGCATTAAAGTGAATATTGTTTTTAAAAATCTAGTGTGCTTGCATTCTTTTGTGTTGCTGCTATAATAAAAGGGGTGGTTTGAAACAATATACATTTATTATCTTTCGATTCTAAGGGTCAGAGGTCATCAAGGCATCATCATGGTGGTTCTTTTCTGAAGGCCTAGGAGAAAATGCGGTTTCTTGATTTTCTGTCTTTTATTGGCTACCTGCATTCTTTGGCCTGTGATGCCCTGATCTCCAAAACCATCACCGGTGGGTCAAGTCCCTCTCATATCTTATAACTCTAAGCTGACTCTTCTGACTCCCTCTTCCATCTTTTAAAGGCACTTTCGAGTCTACTGAACTCATCTATATAGTCCAGATTACTCTCCCTATCTTAAGGTCAGCTAATTAGCAACCCTGGTTACATCTGTGACTCTAGAGTCCCCTTGCCGAATAGTATAACATCTTCTAAGGATTAAGAAAAGGATTCTCTTTGAGAACTAAGTGACAGAACTGCAGTCAATAGATAGAAGTTACTGAGAATCCAAAATCCTTCTAGTCCAGAGGTTCCGATAAATAACATTTTAATAATTAGAGCAGCCTAGGGGTAGGACTACTAGTGAAAATGATATGCAAGCCCTCTCTGTCAACTGGATGAGATACAGAGTCACCCGGGAGCTGGGCCTCTGGGCAAGCTTGGGTATTTTAATTAGGGTGGGAAAAGCCTGCCCCGTGTGGGTGGACTATTCCCTGGGCTGAGATTCTGAGCCGTACCACAACCTGCATGGCTGTGGGACTGACCTGACTGGGACAGTGGAGAATAAAACGGCAGCTGCTGTGAGCTCTGACAGAGATGCACCAGCAACCTATAAACTTAGAGCATTTATTACGTATAGCTGAGGGAGGAGGCAGGTGAGTTGATCTCAGTAGGGGTCTCTGCAGGGACACAGTCTCGGGCTGCTGTTGCCTGGAAGGAGGAAGCTGTGGCTGATACTTTCTACACACGTCACCAACATCCTTACTCACATTGCCACGTATCTGAAGCACTGGGATCTTCGACATGGCCGTGCTTATGTCTTTAACGCTCATTCATACAAGGGTGCATGTGCTCCCCCCAAAGGACTGTGTAAAGAGAAAAAATGGGCTAGAAACATGGCTCAGCAGATAAGAGCACTTGCTGCTCTTGCAGAGAACTGGGGTTCAGTTCCCAGCACCCTCATGACAGTTCATAAGTATGAACAATTCTAGAGAAACCAATATCCTCTCTGACCTCTGTGGGTACCAGGCATGCACTTGGTATACATATATAAATTCAGGTAAACAATCATATACAGTAGATAAATAAACTTTAATGGCAAGAGTGCACCGTGCACCAGAATTTATAGCTCTCCGCTTCCTGACTATGGATGCCACATGGCCCGGCTGCCTCCCTTCCCGCTTGAGGTGGTAGTAACCTCCTTCCCTGCCATGATGGTCTCTGCCCTTAAACCGAGAACCAAAGCAAACCCTTCTTCCCTTAAGTTGCATTTGTCACAGCAGCGGAGTAACTATGACAACAGAGGGGTTCAAGCATGCCTAGGCCAAAGAGCTACCTCCCCATAGAGAAGAGGCCACCACAGGCACATCAAGGATATAAGTGATTTCTTACATCCTTGCTCGTCATCGGAGTCCTATGAAACACAGTTATTATGTTAGAGAAGATAAACACGCTGTGAGAAAGACCCAGGTGGAACGCCAAGCTCTAACATCCGTTGTGTGACCTTAGATGGTTATTTAGCTCCACCAGTGCTCAAATTCCCCATCTGTAAAATGGGTAAAATGACAAATCCCATCTCAGAGGACAGCTTCTAACTGCGCTCCTGACATCACTAATGCCTTCGTTAGTTGAGCATAGAACAGAACATGCTTAGCCTGGAGTCTGGCTCATTGTCAAGGCTCTGTGCCTTTTTCTTGCTACAGTTCAACTCAGCAGAATCGCATGGGCTCCTTGGCTACCTGCCCAGGCTCGATGCCTTCTCTAGAAATCAGACTTCTGCGTGTCAGGCGACCATGTTTCTCCCCTTGTCCCTGACCTCTCAGCTATGACTATGTGGATCAGAAATGGTCACCTGACTCTAGCTGAATCAAAATGCTCTCTCCTTGTAATTTGGAATGGGGCCCCTGACAGACTTTGAGATTAGCACTTGCGGACATTTTTCCTGGACTTTGGGACAATGGGTATTCGTGTTTCACTGTGTGCACTGCAGAGAAAACTCAGTCCTGAGAGAGGACTGAGTGGAGGTTCTGAAAGGCGCCCTGAAGACACATGAAGGCACCTGGCAACCCACCACATCCTCCTCCCCTCCGCTCCCCAAACTGTCTCATTCCTACTAAAAAGGTGCCCCTGAGCCATGGTGTTCTACCTAGCATGCCCTCCTGTTTCAGTTCAGTGGCCCTGGGGGTGTGGGTGGTATCTATTATTCACAGCCAAAAAAATCCCCGCATATGCAGGTGTTCACACACATTTGCAGACAGTGAGAGCTGCAAGAGACCATCAGCTCCTCTACTTTTGCACCATTGCAGTCCAAGAGGACAGGGGCCTCATCCGGGTACTATGATGGCAGAGCCAGGACCAGCTCCTAGAATCTCCAACCGCTTGGGTAAATTCTACCCTCTACCCACCACCCTTGATTGTCCCCAGATGTTTGTTTTGTTGCCCCCACCCCCGACCCCAATGCCAACAGTCTGAGAATTAAATATAGCCGCTAAGGAGACTGGAGACTGGGAAGAGACCCTGAGTATCGGAAGAAGTGAAAAGGAATTTTCACACTGGGAGACTGAACCGCCCATTCAGGAGGCTAATTTCAGCACAGGATCTGGAACTCTTCCAGCAGCAGCACCTGGATCTGCCTAGATGGTACTGGGAAAGAGATGAGCCAGGCGCCATTTGCATATATGCAAATGAGGCCTTCCACAGCTGTCCAGAATCCACCATGGCTTAGATCACCCAGCTCAGCAGGCATGGGGGGTGGGGAATGGAAGGCTGCTTTTTATCCATCCACTCAGCCTTGGAAGACAGAGACAGGCTTGCTGCAGCTTCCCTCCCTGATGATGACAAGGACAGTCATCCCAAGCCACAGGACTGGAGCTCCACAGAGTGTCAACCACCACAGTCAAGAAACGAAGCCTGCCTCCTTCTCCGTTCCTCAGGCGGACTTTCAGCTGGGCTAAAACAGGAGGCTGTTCAGGCTGCCACCCTTTCTGGAACTTTTCCCCATGTCCCTTTCCCTGACCCAGAAAAAAGGCTTTCAGTACTCTCACCCTTCCTCTTTGGGGGAGGGGGGAGGGGGAGGTAGGGGGAAGAAGAGACTAGACTATTAGTCTAGGAGATGAAAAACCGCAACTAAGACCTGACCCATCTCAGCAACAGGAATCCCAAGTCTCAACCTGTTTTCCTTTTATAAAATTCTCAGCAAGGGACAGGGGAATTAGAGTCTGGCTGGCTGTAGTCACTGGACTCTCCAGGAAAACCTTAGCAGGGCACCTGTCAATACAAGTGTTGGCACTCAGCTGATTTGAGCGCTGTGGTTCCAACATTAACCTGTCCACCACTGTTATTCTTTGGCAGCCCTAAGGCCATCAGAGCATTTTCAAAAAAATATCTGGGTGTCTGATCTATTATTTTCAAAGTCAGGCATTGCCTTCTGACTGCTGAGGGCTGAGAGAATGCTAATGTTTTGTTTGTTTCTTTGGTTGGTTGGTTGGTTTTAAAGCAATGTCTGGCTACATAGCTACATAGCTCTGCCTGGTCTGGACTTGAGTTGTAGTCCAAGCCAGCGTCAAACTCATAAGCCTGCTTCAGTCTCCCAGAGACTGGGTTTAATGTGTGTGCATGCCTACACCTGGTATTAGTACTATTTTGAGTAGCAAACAAGCCCTGAAACCAGCCTCTGAGTTCTGTGGGTCAACACACACTCAACCTTCAATTTCATAGTCCTGAAATCGCCTGTTGGCTCCATCCAAACCTGTCCTGGACATAAGGTCTTAAGAAAACGTGTTTAGCCTAGAGAACTCCCTTCTGAGGGCTAGCCCAACCTTTGTGCCCTTGGCCTCCCTTTATACCCATGTACCTACTCCCCACACCTCCACACCTCCACACCTGCCACTCATCTCTCTCTCTCTCTCTTTCTCTCTCTCTCTCTCTCTCTCTCTCTCTCTCTCTCTCTCTCTCTCTAATACACACACACACACACACACACACACACACACACACCACACACACACACACACACACACACACACAGAGAGAGAGAGAGAGAGAGAGAGAGAGAGAGAGAACTTGCTACTACCTTCCTCCCCTTTCTATTCCCCGACCAGTCCAGCTTACTGGACCCTGGGAAAATGTGTGAACAATGCCTAGAGAAAGATCAGGTATCCTAGTGGGGACAGGCCCCTGCAAAACACGCAGATGGTTAATCCCCAGGCACGTCTGGGCTTTCCTTTCTTCCCTCCTCCTGTCACTGGCTCGTCTCCATTCCCAGCCCTGGGCCAGCTCCCAGGACCCTTGCTCTCCTGACAGATATTCTTCTCTTCTCTTTCGCCCTGATTGGCAGGGACCCAGGCAGCCCCTCTCCCTCCTAAGACCTCAGTTTACTCACATAACAAGTGAAGAGTTGTATTGGCAAGGGGGTTGTTGTTATTAAGATTTCTGAGATGTCATAGACCCTTTTTGATTAATGCCAGGTAGACACAAGTCACACCCAATTGTTATAGACAAGTTCAAGGACTCCTGAAACTAGTCTGTGGTTGCAGAGTTGCTATCCAGGGATCCTGTCCTGTCTCCTGCTTGCTTTAGAACCAATCCCTGGTATAGTAAGGGAGAAGGACAGAAGCAGAGGAAGGGAAGAGAGAAAGGACAGCAGAGGGAGAAGGGGGGTGAGTTCTTGTGCAGAAAGGGTGCAGAGCAAAATGTCTGCGTCGTCTACCCCCTCCACACTCACTCCCAAGGGGCTCTGGCTTAGAGGGCATGAGGATTCAGTACATTTCCCAGTATACCTTGGGCATCTGACTAACCAGACCAGGGAAACCCAACTTCCCCAAGTCATCCTCCAGCAGCAGAGCCCAAGTGACAGGGCTCTGGCCTGAGAGCGAGGAGCCCCTGTGTAAGGCCCTCTCAAACCCAGTCCACTCAGGCCAGCTCCCAACGTCCCCAAGCTCAGAGAGCCTTCCATGGACCTCTGTTGCTTCGGGTTGAAGTTGTTAGCTCCTAGGTCAGAGAGAAACCCAAACCAATCTTCCCTGCCTCCTCACCTAAAGTTTTTCTACCCATGGGCCAGCCTGGACCACCATGCTTTCTTGCCTCCATGCAGGTGCTAGGATAATCTTCCCCACCTCCCCCCATCACCTCCCATCACTATTAGATCAATGAGTAGCCATGAGACTGTGTTCTTCCTCCATCTTCCCAGCTGAGACACCCGACTTTCCTGCAACCTTTTCCACATTATACTCAATGCCTATAGGCAAATTTGACAAATCTGGTCTGCAAGTTGGCTAGTGAGTAAAGGCACTTGCCTGATGAGAGGAGTTTAATCCTCAAGGCCTACATGGAAGAAAGAAGTTGTCCTCTGCCTTCTATACCTGCATCAGGGGACACAGTCCAGATAAATAAACAAATGTATTTTTTTTTCTAAATAAGAGGCAATATTACTATTTAGTTGAAGTCTGTTGCTTGCCAGGTCTGGGGCCAGAAGCTCTACTTTCCTAAATCATCCCACCAGATCTTCCGGCAAATACAACTTGGAAAGCAATTGCCATGCTCTCTGCGAGAAGGTAAGAAACAGAAGAGCCACGTCTCTCTGTTCCCTCAAAGCCACACACCTCTCTTATTCTGTCACCTAAATTTCCTGAGGGAACTTCAGTGTTGAGGGCAGAATCTTATTCACCTTTAATCTGAGAAGCAAGCTCAGTCAGAAAAGGTCAAGAGAAGGAGAACAGTATATGCCTGCACTATGCATTCTACAGTAAATATGAGGTGTTACAGGTGAGGAAACTGAGGCCCATATGCAGATGTCATATGCCCACCACCAGCCTGTGAGTGAAGCCTCCCTTGGCTTGCCTTCCAAGTGTTCAAGCCCTCCATTAGCAGTCTCACTGAGGCCACCGGGGCACGAGTGCAGACTTTCAACTGCCTCTTTTCAGAAGCAAATAGGTTCCTAAACATTAAAGTCCAATATTTTTTTTCTAATTGAAAGTATTTTCTTACCGACTTCCATTATATAATTGGAAATGTGTTCCCTGGAGCAATAATTTTGGCCTCAAGATATAATTAAAAGCATACAGGAGTGCGGTGTATATTTTTAAATGGCACAATGAAAGGAGAGCTAACGATTTTGTGACACAATAAAAAAAGGAATGAAAAGATCACTCCAGAAGCTGCTGTCTGGAACCCCACCCACCTTGGATCCAGCTGGAAAAAAAGCAGCATTGGTTCTTTTTCAGCCTTTAAAATCAGAGTCCTCGTAGAGCGGCCACTTTAACCCCTGTACTGTTAGTTAGGTACTCTCCATAAATAGATTTAGCCTGTGGATGCCTGAGCTAATAATAGATTTGTTTTCAGGGTGCTTTCCTTTTTTCAGGGTTTCTCTATGTAGCCCTGGCTATCTTAGACCAGGTTGGCCTCAAACTCACAGAGATCCACCTGCTTCTGCCTCCTGAAAGCTGGATTAAAGGCATGAGCGCCACCACCCCCTGGCCCAGGGTCCTTTCTTTATCAGCTTTTTAAGGGGAAAGCTGGTCTTTGTGGCTTTGTGGTCTGGGAGGCATGGAGATTGTTTCCGTAACTTATTATTTCTTTAAATGTGCAATGGATTCCCCGCCCCACACACACAGGAACACTGCGTAGCCCGCTTAAAGCTAGACCTGTTTAATAATTCAGCAAGACTTTAAGAGTTACCCATCAGAGAGAGAGAGAGAGAGAGAGAGAGAGAGAGAGAGAGAGAGGTGGGTACAGCCCCCTGCCCAGCTGGTTCCTCGGCTGTGCAGGCCCCTCCCCTGAGTACGTGCAAGCATGGGAGTGGAGCTCCGCTGATGATTCTACCAAGGCCATCATGTAGAAAGACCTATGTCTGGGGCCAACTGTGCTTCAGTACCGTCTCTTCTTAGTTGCATTGATTTTCCTCCTTCATCCACTCATTGCTCAATCATTTGTTCAAGTATTCATATATCCATCCATCTTTTCATTTGTTGATCTTGTACCAGAGTAAGGGAATTCAACAGTGAACCAGGCAGTCTGTGTCCTCAGAAGATTTGGTCAGATGATGGGAGGCTGGCTAAAAGAATAAGAAGGAGGAGGAGGAGAGGAGGAGGAGGAGGAGGAGGAGGAGGAGGAGGAGGAGAAGAAGAAGAAGAAGAAGAAGAAGAAGAAGAAGAAGAAGAAGAAGAAGAAGAAGAAGAAGAAGAAGAAGAAAAAGAAGAAGAAAAAGTGTTCAGGGAAACACCACATGTAAGATTGGTCCACAATGCATGGCAGGGCTGTACCCTGGGAAAGTAAGAAGAGGATCGGAGGGAGACAGGCTGAGGGAGCCTTTAGGATGCTTTCAGGTAGAAAGAGTGTGTTCGAGAGATAAGAGAAGTGTGGGGGCTTGGTGGCACTCTAGATGGGGGAATACAATTCAAACACACAAACAAAAGGCAGAACAGAAGGCTGCCGGTGGTTTGCTTTGGGAAATGCCGGTTTTAAGGCACCTCATAAAAAGGATTAAGAGGAAGGGTTAAGGAGCTGGGGGCCGCTGAAGGAATTATCTTTCAGGAATATGCATAGAGGTGGGGAAGGGAGAGTTCCATCTGGACAGAGTCCAAGCCCACACATCAAACAAAATGGCAGGCGAGTTGCTGAAAGATCTCAGGCATATTTTTTTCACAGGCTAAAGACTGGGAGATACCCTGACAGACATCGGCTCTTAGCTGCCAAGGGAAGTCCTCTGTGCAGTCAAGGAGCAGCCAGGGTGCCGTGGAAGACTTTGCCCCAGGCCTGGAGTGTAGCCTGGGTCTCTCAGTGTCTAAGACACAGGTCTGGACCAGCCCAGCCCAGCCCAGCCCAACATCACCAGAATAAACAGGGGCCTTTGCTCACATCACCCCCTCTACTCAGAAAGTCAAATCCTTGATGCCAAAATCTACACACTCTCATGTCTCTGCCTTAGGGCACCTGCCCAGGAGGCCTGTTTGTATGTAAACTCCCCTCCTGTCTCAATGGGCCCTCAAGTCTAACCATCTATACCAAATGAAAGCCATCATGCGTGCGCTTTTCCCCTCCTCAGGCCCATGGCCACCACTGAAGGGCTTTAACACTGATACTGAGTTCTTTGTATCCTCTAAGCCCGCCAAGGAGCGGCCATCCAAAACAGCGTGGAAGACCCTCCCGGCATCCCCACGGATACAAGGGACCTAGGGATTTGTGAGAAACAGAAAAAGGAGACACCAAGGGTCTGGACAGCCCAAGGCAGCCCCTTCTATACGCTCCAGCCCCCAGAGGGTACCTGATTTGTGTTTTCCTTCTCTGTTTTGGGTTGTGCCTATCTTTGTCCCCAGGGGAGCAGTCATTATTTCCCCCCAGGTTTCAAGGGGGTTGAAGAACATCTCATATTTCTCTGTTTGACAAATAGTCAGCCCCTTGATTCCCACAGCAGAAACCATGAATCCCAGAAATGAAAGCCAGTGGGAATCAGGTTTCTGTCTAGGGAGGGGCTGCTACAGCAGATGCCAGTCGAGGCCAGAAAATCCAGAGGAGCTGGGCACATTGGACCCTGGATTATTCTGGGAGGAATGGGAGGGGTAAAGAGGCCTGGAAACAATACCCTGACAGGACCGGAGGACAGAAGACAGACTCAGGCTCCTGCCCAGAGCAAAGAATCTTTTCTTTTCACCGTGTGTTAGAGCCAGCAGGGACCAGCAACAGCCATGGCGCTCTCCACTGTGGGCACTCTTGCCTTGGCGGCGGGGGGGGGGGGGAGGGGGGGGAGGGCACAGGTGACAGAACTTCTCCAGCAGAGAAAGAGTGGGAAGGAGGGAGTCCCAGCTGAGGGAAGCCAGGCCCCAGCCCAGATGCCAGCAGACAGGAGTCGGGAGCTGTCGAGGAGATGTGAAGGAGCTAGGCTTCCAAATGGAGGCTTAAGGTAGCAGGCTACGCTGGCGGCAAGAGCTGGGGGGGGGGGCTGACATCCGAGTCCTGTGGCCTTCCCCCCCCCCCAGGAGAGTACTTTAATGAGGCTCACAGCTGTAATATCACAGAACCAGCATTAACAACGCTAATTACCTAAAGTTTAGCCAGAGAACATTCGGCAACCCACCCACCTTAGGGACACACTTTTGTTCTGGCTCTGCTGGGCTGAGTTTGACCGGGAGTCCTTGACAACGGAGCCCCCCTGGAGCAGGCCAGAATGGAGGTGTGCGGGGGCGGGCCAGTTGAGCAGTGCGGGAGAAGAGCGAGTCACCTCCCCTGGTGATGATTTATTGAGTGTCCCGTGACCTACTTGCTCTGCTTAAGAGAAACGCAGAGAAAGGAACCCTGGTGGAGATCTCATCCCTTTGGGGACAGCTAAGAGTGCACTTGGTCCATATGCAGCTGTCCGAGAACCGGCGGCGCATCCATCTCATCATGCTGCCTTCAGCAACCACAGAGAACATCCCTGTGCCTCTCCCACTATCTAGCCCAAAGATGGTTTCAAACCACTCTCACCCAGCCCTGCTCTGCAATACAGCCACTAATAATGTGCAGTTCCAATGAAACAGAGCTGTGCTGGCCAACAGTATGAATTGGAAGTTGAGGCTGGGGGATGCTCCCCTCTCCCCAGAGCACCTGCCAGTCAAACAATTCCAGCTTAGGTTCCTAGGCCTCTAAAGAATGGATTCAGAACAGCTTGAATCTGGGGCGGTGCATCTCAAGGGGCGAGCCATGGAAGACAAGTCTGTCCCTCTGCTCCCAGAGGGCCTTTGACTCAGGTGGCTCTGGGGACCGAAAGGCAGGCATGGTTAATGCGCGTACTTTGATCTGCCTGAATCTAGGGCTGGATTTACTGAATTCTCGGCCTGTGTATGAAGGAGTCAGAAGCCGACTGGATTCAAAATGTGTGTGTGTGGGGGGAGGGGGTCTCCTACTTCTTTCCAGTGTCTTTTCAGCTGGTCCAAGAAGGGAAAATGGCTGTCACAACTCTACTTCTTAGACTGTTCCAGCACCATGGCACAGCAGCATCAGTCTCTTATCCCTGGTTCCTTCTTTCTAGACCTTTCCTCAGCAACCACCATTACCCTGTTATGCCTCGGCATGACAGCGCAGGGAATCCAGTCTGTTTAGCATGCTTTAATACTACTTGTAGCTCTCTGTTTTCCCTCCCCTTCATCCCTTAAACTTCCTAGAACAGCAGTTGCCAAATTTCCTGATGCTGACACCCTTTTCTACCGTTCCTCATGTTGTATTGATCCCCAACCATAAAATTATTTTTCTTGCTACTTCATAACCGTGGTTTTGTTACTGCTATGAATCATAATGTAAGTATCTGTTTTCCAGCGGCCTTAGGCAATCGTTTAAAGGGTCAGTCAATTCCCACTAAGGGGTCATGACCCACAGATCGAGAAGTGCAACAGCAGTTTCTGGTCTGCGTGTGCTCCTTTCCTGGATCTAGCAGGCCACAGCACATGTGTTCCTTCCTCCAAAGCCCCGTTTCAGCAGTCGGTGGAATAGACTGTCTCAGTCCATGTGGGCTGCTGTAACAAAAAAGACTGGGTGGCCTCTAAACAACGCAATTTGTAGTTGGGGCTGGGAAATTCAAGAGTCTGGCATCCTGCCAAGGCCCCACTCCTCATCGACAGCCGCCATCCCTCTACTCCTGCCTCACACAGGGAGTCTCTCTTGAGCCTCCTTTAGCAAGGGCACTCACTTCATGGGGAGTACTTTGCCTCTGTAATCTAGTCACCTCCCACTTCCGGGTCCCATGACCGAGTGGCCCTAGGAAGAATTTCAGGGAGGCACAGCATTCAAAGCAGAGCAACCTGGGATGTAGCGCTGGCGTCCCTGGAGTTGGAGCAAAACGCGCACAGCCATCAGCGTGACAACAGCCTGCACGTGGGTATTTGTGTGTGCGATCCTTTCCTGCCCGGACAGTGTTTTGAGCCCAAGCCCTCCCACAGCTGGGTTCAGCATTTTAACATTACAAGCTCAGCTATGACCTGAGGCACTTTGGGTGAAGGGAGGCCTGGCCTTTCTCCTCCTGCTTCTGGATGCGGACACTGCTCTATAGGGAAACCTTTCCAGGCTGCTCAGTGGCCTGCGTCTGCAGCAACAATCAATGCCTCCTCTGCTGAACCAGCAGGCCCTCGCTGTACTGAGGAACTCGGAGGCTGAAGGCACCAGCATGGCTCCTTCAGAAACCAAGACAGATACTGGTGCACCAAGACGCACATGGTGTCCGCCACTGTAATGCACCTAAATCTTCCTGAAGCATACATGTAGATTCATGCTAACAACATGCTGACTGAGACCTGTTCTTTTAGCTCCCTTGGTGTCCCTCAGAACTGATCCCTGGATTCACTATATTATGTCTGATGCCATTTGGAAGGCTGGCTCTTCCCCTACAGTCCCAGGAAACTGCTTCCAGTGTGGCCCAGGAGGCCTGCAGCAGAGGTAAGCAGAATCCACTGTCTCTCTGGGCAGGTGTATATCTTGTGCATGGCCTCTGGCTCCCTGCCCAGCACGACCATCAATGCCTCTTCTGGAAGGCAGTTTCTGAGCCTGATGGGGGGGGGGGAGCGAGGGGGAAAATGGTTCAAATGGCTTCAAGAGGGTCCTGACCTGGGGCCTCTCTCTCTCTCCCCCGCTATGTTTCACCTCTGAGTCATTGACCTCCCTTTCCCCAAAACTCCGGTGGGCTCCCTTCAGAATGCCCTGTGACCTTTCAGAGGAGCCTCCTGAACATGAGCAAGTGCACTTCTGCAAATGAAACTATTGGTTGTGCCCTGAAATTACACTGCCTGCTGTGCTAATGAAAGCTGCCTTGACCTTGCTTGAATATGATGGGGTCAGAATTCCATAGCCCACTAGGAGCATTGAGACCTGGAACTTACTGTGCTTCTTTGAAACCTGTGTGTGTGTGTGTGTGTGTGTGTGTGTGTGTGTGTGTGTGTGTGTGACACACACTGCAGTCCCAGTACATCTATTTTGTGATGGGCCTTGTGAAGATGAGAAAAGCAACCAAGAGTTCCGGAGAGTTCTAAAGCTTTTATTTTTTTACACATTCTCTAAACTGCAGACAAAAGATTTGCTACACGGATAGTCAACACTGCTAATCAGTCACAGAACAAGATACTGACCACAGCAAGGAGAGGCAGGGGGCTGTGGCTTACTCTTTACCAACGTGCGGGGGGGTCCCTCTGGGGGGCTGGGGTAGCCAGTGGTTCTGAGGTAAAGGCTGCTCAGTGCTCACACGCCTAGTCATCTGCTCAGGCTCTGACAGCTGCAAAGCTGCTCTCCTGGAATGGAAACTGAGTCAGGGCAGGAGGAAGGGCAGGGAGGGGGAGGGCCCTGGCACATAGGCAATCTTTCCAAAGGAGCCGACTTCCCAGCCAGAGAGAGATAAAATCCAAATATGGGCTACATGGGCTATTTCCAACCTGCAGATTCTCTTGGAGATGCTTGCAATATGCCAGCTCTCTAGGGAGTCACAGCCACTGTCACCCCTTGAGACAAGGGGAGATGTGCACAGCCTCCTCTCCAATACTGAAATACCAAGAGATCCATGCATGCCACAGTCAGGGTGGGGACAGCACAGCACCTTTCACAATGGCAGTCACAAGACCAAGACTTGACACTTGGGAGAAAAAAAGAATCCCCAGAGGACGGAGAGACAGTGGCAAACACAGCTACGCATGTGCCATCACACCATACCTGAAAGAGGAGGGGCGGGGGGTGGAGGTGGGGGTGGGGCTGGGGCTTCTCAGCCCTCTGTTTGTTGCTGTGTCTGCTTTTCGGAGCAGCAAAGCAAGCTGGATGGAAATTCATCTTCAGCCCATTATACACAGCTTCCCAAATCTGCAGCGCTTTCCTCCAACCTCACGAAAGCTGTGTCAGCCCCCCATCTTGTGCGCTGCCGGCTAAGCAGCTCAAGGCAAAATCTCTAGGTTGTTCAGTCAGCAAGAGGCAGCGTGGTGCTGGGTCCCAAGGTCCAATGGGGAAAATATTCAAAGGCAGAAAGGGAAGATCTTCATTTGTAGAGGTTTCCATTGATGGAGGCTGACACTCTTGGCCGTCCTTTTATGACCAGGATCTTCAAGGCGCTGAGGGAGTGGGGAGTAAGAGGCAAGCAAGCTTGTGGGGACAGTGAGGACGGTGAGGGTAATGAGATGGACTGGGTTCTCTCTCTTGAGCCCACTGGAAGAAGTTTGCATTACACCTCAACTAGGCCACAGTGTACCAATGGAGACCCCATAATTCCAGAAATCATTAGAACATCGCTAGGGACCAGGGACTCTTTTCCCAAAGCAAAACATCCAGAGTCCACCGAGGTACCACCAGAGCCATGAAAACCAACCAGCTCCTTCCCAAATGCTTCGCCTTCCTAACTTAACCCAAGACCTCTGTGCCCCTCGACAAGTCAACGTAGCCATGAGAGTCCTCACAGGACACCCTTCTCTCAAAGACCTCCCACCTCAGGGAGCCCCTGCCCCACGCTCACTCAGGAAAGCCCCAGGCTTAATAAACAGAGGTGGCCCTTACTAACGCCATCAGGCCAGCCTTTTCCCTCGTGGGAGACACAGCAGGGATTAGCCAGCTAGAAGGAGAAAATCAATTCCGGGTATCTTCCTGTGGAGATCTTCCACATCCCGGCCACGTGGGATAAAGAACTTTATTTGAAAATGGCCTTTAAGGTTGTCCTCGGCCTAAACACACGTGAGGCAGGGGGCAGACAGTGCTGAAGGACTTAGTCCTGACCCTTCCTCAAGTGAGCTCTAACGTGCGTGGCTCAGGCACTCCTCAGCTCTGCATGTACTACTGTGCAGCAGGCCAGGCCCGGGGATAGGAAGAGGTCTACGTGTACTAGGCGTGGGCATGCTGAGAGGGGCTCTTCTCAGAGCTTGGTCCACTGGCTCCCAGGGATCCTGGGTCCATTGTGAATTCAGGGGCAGGAGGCTCATGGTCTGATGCCAGCTGCCTGAGGATAGCACTACCAGTCTGGCTCGGACAGGATCCAGGTGACCAGCCTTCCCTTCTTCTGTCGTACTATCACTGAGAACAGTGAGGATCTGACTAAAAGCACCCTGCCTGACAGCTTGTACATGGATCAGACTCCAGGACGCATTTCTTGTTCTCTAGCAGTTTAAACCCAGATCCGTAGCCAAGCTTCATTCGGGCTGTCCCTGGGGACCACCCCCCACCCCCCACCCCCCACCCCCCGCCCAAGTCCCTCCCGCTGAGAGCTGTGTGCGCCAAGGATCCAGAGGAGCCTTCTCTGAGACCACCAACATATAAACCTAATGGTTTTTTGGGTTTTTGTTTTGTTTTTGTTTTTTAAAGCAGGCAGGCCTAGCCTCCCTCAAGGTGGGCATTTAGCTGGCAAAAAAAAAAAAAAAAAAAAAAAAAAAAAGCTTGGTGTGACTTCTTTGGAGGAATAGCTAAAAGCTAAAACCTGTGCAGAGAAATGGGAGATAAAAGAAATTATTTGTCCCCAGTGTTGGCACTATTGACAAGTGGGAGTCAATGAAGCCGGAGCTAGGATGTGAAGAGCCTCTGGCCAGAGGAAGGGTGCTAAAAATGCCAGACACTGGGCCGCATCCACACAGGCCAGCTAGTCCGTGACAGCAGCCGGATCCTAGAACCAGTAGGGTCTCAGTGGGTGTCCACTCAATCCAGGGGTGAGGCTCCCACTTTCTCATGCCAGTTACTTTTCGCTACTGCTGATGCCCTGCCAATTACATCACCATGACATCCACTCCAGAAATGCAAAAACAGCTTTTGGAAGCACAATCTCGGATTCCCTGGCTGTTTGACATGCTTCAGCCAGGTACCCCGCTTTATCGCCATCTCCCTGATTCTAGCGCTAAAGACAAAACCTCCCATGGCATCTCTAAGCTAAGGATGTGTCCCTTCTATGGCAGCTAGTGCTTGGGACAGCACATCAAAACAAGGAGCCTCGGGTCAACTGTGCTCACCCCAACTTCCAGAAGGTAGAAATAACGGAAATACCTAGGTATTTCCACCTGTGCATCATATGAATATACGGTCAAAACAGGGACTAACATGCAAAAACCCAGTTCTTCCCAGGTGGTGGGATGCTTAACAGAATTCCCTGGAATATTTTAAGATTTACACCCTGGGCCAGGGTGAGGCTGCACTTTCAGCCCCTGCAGACCAAGTACATTGCTTTGCGCATAGCCAGCCGCCTGTCAAGTGCTTCAGCCAGTGCAGGCCGGAGTGGTGTTCATCTGCCTCCGGGGGAAAAGCGGCCAGGGTGGACCAGCATGGCAGCTACCCAGTGGCAGCTAGGATGGACATCCTTTCCCTTGCCCGACAGAAGAGCACACACTCTCCTAAGCCCTTGAGCATTCATTGCAATAGCACGGTTTGTCTGCTTCTCCGAATGCCCCGTGGACCTGACACGCTGGCAAGCTGGGGCTCCCTGCCTACCCAACCCACCTGCTCCACATCATCTCCGCTGAGGTTCTGTTTTCATGCTTCACTCATAAATTATCTGGCCATGTTCCGTTTGCTTTTTTTTTTTTTTTTCCTAGTCCTTAATTTTAGGCTCCTTCAACTACATGTTGAAAACGCACAAGGGTGTATTTTTCTTTTATGCCACCGTATCTTCCAACTACCACTGCATTCTTTAGCATTTGCATGGCTAGGGGGAAGGGAGGGGGAAGTGCGAAGAAGGGAGCAGGTAAGAGAGGAAGAGAATGAACGTCCCAGTGGGGAGTAAACACGGAAGGAAAAATAAAGTCAACAAAAGCCCGGGCCTAATTCCAGCCATGAAGCCTTTGCGCCATTTTTTGATAGCGTAAGTGAGGCTTTTTCTTTTTCTTTTCTTTTCTTTTCTTTTTTTTTTTTTTTTTTTTTTTTTTTTTTTTTTTTTTTTGAGAGAGGGTTTCTCTGTGTAGCCTTGGCCATCTTGGACTCACTTTGTAGACCAGGCTGGCCTCGAACTCTCAGTGATCCACCTGCCTCTGCCTCCTGAGTAACTCCTCAATACTTCTCCCAAAGGGACACAGGTGAGAGAGGGGCAAGATAGGGAGGGCCAAGGGGTCCTCTGTGGGACCCCCCCATAGCTGTTTAGACTGGGCACTGCAGTCCCTGGCTGCAGAAAACTTCAGAGACAGTTAGGATACATCTTGACTGGTGGCTCCTGGCTCTCTCATTGCTCTTGGATCAACACCAATGGCTTTCTTCAGGCATGCACGCACGCGCACACACACACACACACACACACACACACACACACACACACACACACACCCCTGATCTCACCACCAATATTAATAATATTAATACAACAATAGAGATGGACAAAGGCTAGCTAACAAGATGCAGAGAGTGAAAATAGAGGCTGGACGTTCTCAAAGCTATCTTCTGAGGGGTAGAAAGCCCCCAGGGCCTCACGGGAGCTCTCCATTTCCTACAGGAACCTCTTGTCCCCAGGGTCCCTTCCCAAGGCCGGGTTGTGTTGATTTGCCAGAGCAAGTTGGTGCCGACCTGAATGGCCATCTTATTTGCTTTCAGGATCGAGGTCATTATTAGTAATTGTATCTGGATGGAAGCGGGTTCTGGCTGCCTGCCAGCCCAATCCCTGCCTTCCTCTGCCTGCCCTGGGTGATGTCACCATCAGCACAAACACTCCCTGTTCATGGTGAGGCCAAAGATGGGGAAACTATGGAGTGTTGCTCACTCAAGGCTGTTGGCCCCTCCACCTGAGGCTGTAACAGACTGTACCCCCTGGCCCTATGACACACCTCACAGCTTTATCAATGCCGAGGATCACTTTTGAGCAGTCAAGAGGCATAGGCAGCACTTATTCAGAATCCTGACTCCTAGTTTCCTTCTTACACGCAGGAGCCTACCTCCCCACCTCAGGGCTTCCTGAAATTGTTACTTTCGGGCCTCTCTCTGCAGCCAAGCCTTCCCAGGCGCACCTACTGTGATGCTCAGCCCGCCCATTACCACATCCTCCTCTCTTGCTTCCCTCAGTCAGACCTGCTCCTCAGAGCAAGCTTCCCAGTCCCCCCACCCCACTGTCCCTCCAAAAGTCAGAGGGTCTCCAGCCTCCTTAGAAAAACATTTCCAGGTCTCAAAGACCCTGAACCAAGCCAGCTCTCCCGCTGCCCCCACACTCAAGGCAGACTGCTGTGGCCTCTAGAAGAGCATCATAAAGGCCTCAAGCCCTGAGACGGCTGGGGACCAGCAAAGGAGCCCTTCACACAAAGGCCCTCCGACTACTGATAAATTAGATTTGGTGCAGTCTGGGGTTACAGTGGGGAGATCTATGGAGTTGGGGCAAATTAAAAAAAAAATGGGGGCCTCCCCCTTCCTCAGCTGAGACACAGATAAAAGCTCTTGGAAAGATCCAAAAGGGCACCAGACAGAGAAGGACAAGGAGCTTTGCCTGTTCTCCCTAGTGGTAGGGAAAAGGCTGGCCAGGCCTTCCTGCCTCATTCTCCAGCCACTGGAGGCAGGACCTATGGGCCTAAGCCCTAAAGCCACAATGCCAGAAACTGATCCCATGCCAAAGGCTGGAGCCTAAGATCAAGTCTACCCTGCCACCATCTGTTACCTGGCCCTAGCCAATCTAGACTGGGGGTTGGGGGGTTCTTAGAAGTTTCTGTCCAAATGTTACAAGGACAGTCATCTGTGGGGGGTGGGAAACTTCATGGAGCCTCAGGCAGAGCCTGGGGGGCCTTCCTACTTCCACTGGGTGAGGGGCACCAGTCCTTCCTCACCTCCTTGCCTCAGATAGCCCCCTCAATCAACATGGATCCAGAGTCCGGGAGGCCCAGAGAAGGGAGAACTGGTTCATCATCCACTGCTAGGCAAAGGTTTGGCTTTTGTTTCTCTTTTTCAAACAATTTGTTTTCTAGGACCATAAGACTGAGTTGGGGGTGGGGGTGGGGGTGGGGGTGGAAAGCTTGTCATGCTAACTCTGGCCTTCAATTGACAGCTCCCGACAGCCCCCTTCTTCCGTATGCTCTCACCCCCCCTCAAGGCTCCTCCTCCTCTCTTCTCTTTATTAGACTTTGCCTGGTTTCCCCACTGACCCCCCCCCATTCCCCCACCACCCCTCCAGCTCAGGAATGCTGGCCTCTTACAAGGGACACCAGTATATTGCTCCTGCTTGGAGCCAGGCTTGGCATCCGCAAACCTCCAGTGGCAATGTGGGCATGACTACGGCCCCAGAGCCAACTTCTCCCTTGAACCCTGACTTGGAACTCCCTAAGGAGGACGAAGACTGGACATTACTGAGTAGGAAGGAGGAGCACTCTCAAGTCAGCATTCCTAAGCCCAGTGGCAGAGGGCAGGCAAGGGTGTTCTCGGGACCCTGCCTGGGCTACAGGCCCGAGCAAGGCTGCCTTGCACATGTGGGCTGGGAAAGGAAACCATTGGGCCTCTTGTGTGCCGGCTGCAGTCTGGCAGTACAGGTGCTTGTTCTTCCACATAGGTTTCCTGAACTTTGCCCCAGAAGGAAAAGGAAAAAAATCCTCACCGTCCCTGATCAAAAGGAATCCCCCCACCCTCCCTCTCTCTCTCCTCACTTTCCACAGGAGGGCCTCTCAGGCTGAGACTTGGGAAGCAGCTGTTTTTTCCAGCCATCCTGGGCTTCTTATCTAGGGCTGAGGCAACCGCAGAGTCCTGGGACCTGGCTTCTGCCTCTGGCTCTGAGGGGTGTGGGTGTGGGTGGGGCGGAGGAATGTCAGCTCCCTATCAGGAGCATCGCTCTGGTGATGTTACCCATCCTGAATTTGCTACAGGCTGGGTAGAGTCTCAAAGGCTCTAAAAGTCTAAAAGGTAATGAGTTTATCTTCTAGCAGGCAGTCTTCAGTTACCATATAAGGATGGGGGGGGGGGCCGTGGTAGAACAGCATAACCCTGTCTGGGATTTGAGGGGTACTCAGCAGCATCATGCTCTCCCCTTAGTGACCTCTCCACAGAATGACAGCAGCTACTATAGACTGGAGGCCCTATTTTTAGCAAGACCCCACACCATGAAACTTATCAGCATTACACTAATCTCCCTGCTGGGTTTCTAGACAGGCCACATACCTCACATCCGTGGGCAGTGAGGCTCAGAGAGGCACAGTCATTTGAACAGAGTTAACCAGCTAGGAAGCGACTGCTACATTTGAACACGTGCACAGTGCCCTCTACAGAAGTTGGCTCCCACTCCAGGTGGCTAATCGTCGACTAATCATACTGATGGTGTGTGTGTGTGTGTGTGTGTTGTGTGTGTGTGTGTGTGTCTGTCTGACTGTCTCTTTTTGACACATGCACTTGCATTTATGGTATCTTCCTCCTCCAGTCTCCAGACCCTGGGCACCTCCCATCACCACTCAAGGCCAATCGTGGTCTCCATGGCCAAGGCTCTGGCTTAAGGACCCTGACCACAGACCCTTGACACGTAAGCCTCCGTCCATCAAAAGGGGAATCCCAAGAAGGCTTCTAGCTTTGGCTAGAATCCACAAGAAGGTAGCTTCAGAATGTATTTGGAGTTCCCACAGATAGGCTGGGATCTGCGGTTGGTTGTTTATATAACATTATACTGGGCCCCTCCCAGTGTCACTGTGGAAGAGAAAAAGCAAGTGTTAGCATTTCTGTTTTACAGATGGGTAAATCAAGACTTGTGATTTGCACGGGTCACACACTATTCAAGGGTAGAGGGAGACACTATGATAGCCACTCATTCCAGAGCTGAGAGAGAAGATAGACATTTTACCTCACTGATGCCTCCTTTTTCCCACAGAGGAGGAGGTGGCTCTGGAGACCTGACCTACCACACCCTGACAGGGCATCCCCAAAACTGCTCTGCTCTCCCCACTCTCTGTGTGGATAACCAAACGAAAGCGGAAAGTCCGAGCCTGTTCTATAGGACTTGGGTGAAACAGAAGGAACCCCAGGAGACTTCCTTATAAGACTCAGAGCACTGGGCAGGCCCAGCCCTGTGCCAAGTTCCGACTGGTACCTTGACTTGGCTAGGGAGGTGTGTTCCCCCCTCAGCTTGAGTAGGCACAAGCATGGCTGGATATAGAAAATCTGCACTGCTGCAGCGAATGGACTCATGCTCGCTCCAGAAGGGGGCCTGTCAAGTCTCAGAGCCACTGTTTTGGGGGTTTGGACTCATTTTTTTTCCACTTTTGAGCCAGTGTAGCATCCCAGAACACTTGGGCTTTTCTCCCCCCTAAAATCAATTTAATATGAATCCCCAAGGAAGTAATTAGCCTTTGAAAATATTCTGCTTTAGGTTGTGTAGGAAGATGTGCCACTCTGTGGAGATGGGCCATCCCTTCAGACCTTCCTGGGCCTTTAGAATCCACACAGGCACAGCAACCAGCAGGAGGAAGAAGAGAGCTTGTGAGGAAGAGAGAAATGCTGTCTGGACAGGGGCCCTTTAAATGAGATCATTTTGTATGCATGTAACTTGCTCAGAGGCCACAAGGCCTGCAGGAGAGTGACCCCCCACTCTCCTGTCACAGGTCACTCGGCAAAGGAGTTGGGGGGGGGAGGGAGAGAGCTCGCACCACTTGGCTCCATGCCAGAGTGCCCTGGGTCCACGTGCCAAGAGCAATTAGCCAGGGGGAGGACGGCTCCTGTGGAGTGGCAGAAGCAGTGCTGCAGCTGGGCAGAGGGGCCCAGCCAGCCCAGGTCTCCAGGGGCTTCTTCAGGCGCTGAAGACTAAAAATAACCCAGGCCTTTGTTGCAAGCTGCTGGACCACAGAGATGGAGCTGATTTCAGGGAAGCCGAGCATGCGCAAGGGTCCTGCTCACGGAGACCTGCCCTTTGGGCAAATGGTGGGTTTTTTTCCCCCAGAAACATGTCAGTTATCACACTGTTGCTGTGATTCAAAGACAGCCCAACCCACTCCAGCCCTCAAGGCTTGTCTTCCGACACACAGAGTTCTTCTGGGAATCCAGGCTTCTTTCTTCTAGAAACTTTCTTGTTTCATCGAGCAAGAGTCCGTCTCACATTGGGGAGCTTAGGGTACGAGAGCAAATGAAGGTTCTGAGTCATTGCCACCAAGTCACAAGTGATCACCGTGCCCAATGATCTGGCTAAGTAATGATCATCTCTCCTTCAGTCTAATATTTCCAGTCACATTTCAGTAGTCACTGGCAAACATACATACTACATGGAAGGAAGAAATTGCCCAGAAAAAGAAATTCATGGTAGAGCAATACTGAAGGGTTTCTCAAAGCTACAGTCTCTTCTATCCAATACTGCACCACGGAATTGGGAAGCCTTTGCCCAGCTCTCTGGTGCTTAAGTCCCACCCACAGAAACTGAGCCAGGCCTTAATACTCAATTCCACTGGGAGGCAGGCGCCTCAGTACTTTTCTGTGTTCATAGGCTGTGATTTGTCTCACTCCAAGGGCACCACGGTTCTGAAGGTCAAGCAAGGAACCACTTAGCCCCTTGCAAAGTTTCTTGATGAACAGAAAATACTGGCATATGGTTAGAGTGGGGCCCCAATTTTCCCTCTCATCCCTTAGGCCCTCTCAAGACCATTCTGGCTGCGGATGCCACTGCTGAGGCTCAAAAACTACACCTCCTCTTCTTAGCAGAGAGCAAGGAAGCTTTCCAAGTTTCACCTTTCACGATGGCCTCCAAACACAGAAATTTCCAGCAAGGCTTGCCATAAGTGACAACTTCACCACAGAGCTTTGTTCCTCTGTGAGAGTTTAGGCTGCAGAGCCCAAGCTGCAAGTGAGAAGGCTGTGAGGAAAGTTCTTGAAACCAAACAACACACGGGTGATTGATGAGCGGTCACTAAATGGCTTCCTCTAAAGTGGGAAGCGGTGAGAAGGATGATTGTGAGGGTGAACGTGAGGAAGGTTCCTCAGGGCTGGGGCTGGATTGCTCTTCAAAAGTAACACGTGCCCTCTTGGGAGAGACTAGGACGTGCTGGCTGAAGTACCACGTGTGGGGCAGGAGGTCACAGGCAGGGCGGGAGGTGAGTAGAGACCTTGCTCTCTTGGATCCACATGTCCACGCCCTTCGGGAACTATTCACATCTGGGCTCCAGTTCAGCCTCTCCAGTGGCATGTCACATTCTGTGACCTGGAGGCCTAGGCCTGGCAGCCAAAGGCTGATGCTTTCTCTTTGAGCAGCTCCCAGCACAAATGGCAGCTCCAGCTTCCTGTAAGAAACAAAAAAGCAGTATTAGCAGTACTCCTCCCAACTCCTGGGCCCTGAGCATCATCACTTTAACATCTGATAACTCCAATTTCCCTCTGGCTTTCATAACTCAGAGACCAAGTCTCAGGCCTGAAGACATGCGAAGCCCATTGGTCAGTGGGCTGCGCATGCTCAGAGATAGCAGAGGAAGTGTTAGGAAGAGCCTCACCCTTTACCGCACTCACGTCTTAGCCAGCCTTAGGAACCTGTACTCACACCTCCCCCACTGTCACAGCCACACATTTCATCTTATTACACTGTGCCTCAGTTTCCTTACGGGTCCTTTACTAGCAGTCGTACCTACCTCATTGGGTTGTGATGGTTCAATGAGACAAAACGCGAAAAGCCCCTTAGCGCGAGGCCTGCACCGTAATAAGGGGTGAATTAAAAGGTAGGTGTGGTAAGCTGTGTGGTTATTGCTGAGTTCATCACCATTACCTTCAGGGGGCTCAGCCACTGGGGGATTTAAACAGTACATGTGATAGCCACGGTCACAGTCATCGCAGAAGAGTAGCTGGTCCTGGCAGATACCGAAGGGATTGGGGGAGGGGGGAAGGAGAGAGATGCAGTTAGTTACTCGAGGACAGTGTCTTCCCCAACTTATTCCTCTTATTTCCAAAGATTAACTCACCAGGCCCCATTTGTGGTCCTCACTGTTCCTTAAATATGGCTTATACTCTATTGACACCCGAAATTCACCCTCTGCGCCTCACTTACGCAAATCCTTCACTACCTTAGGGCTTGCCTTACTCAGGGTTTCTATTGCTGTGACGAAACACCATGGCTAAAAAGCAAATTGCAGAGGAAAGGGTTTATTTGGCTCACACTTCCGGATCATAGTTAGTCCATCAGTGGAGGAAGTCAGGACAGGAACTCAAGCAGGGCTGGAACCTGGAGGCAGGAGCTGAGCTGAGGCCATGGAGGGGGCTGTTTACTGGTCTTCTCTGCATGGCTTGCCCAGCCTGCTTTCTTTGCTACAGAACCCAGGAGCATCAGCCCAGGGATGACCCCACCCACCATGGCCTGGGCCCTTCCCCTTTGATTACTAATTGAGAAAATGCCTTACAGCTGGGTCTCATGGAGGCATTTCTTCAACCGAGGCTCCTTTCTTTCTGATGACTCTAGCTTGTGTGTCAAGCTGACACACAAAACCAGCCCAGTACAGGACTCTTCTCAATTCGTTTATCTTAGAAGTCTCCCCTGACAGCTACCTTACACTCAAGCTCACAGAGATTCCTTATCCTCCACTCCCATGGCCAGTAACAACATTATGGATTTCACTGCCGCCGCCGCCCCCAACACCAACACCAACACCACCACAGCAATGACTTAATACATGAGTTGAATTTTTACTCTTCCATCAGTGCAATGGGCAACAGCTGTACTTGGTGGTGGTATCCATGGCATTCTCAGAACTCCTTTAGGATGTAAATGTAAGTTTTAAGAAAAGCATCCTCAGCTGGTGGCACACACCTTTAATCCCAGCACTTGGGAGACAGAGGCAGGTGGATCGCTGTGAGTTCGAGGCCAGCCTGATTTACAAAGTGAGTCCAGGACAGCCAGGGCTAGACAGAGAAGCCCTGCCTCAGAAAACCAAGAAAGAAGGAAAGAAAGAAACACACACACACACACACACACACACACACACACACACACACACACACACCTTGGTTGGAGGCTGGAGCTGAGGGGGAAGCAAGAGATTGGTTGATTCAAGAGATAGAGGACAGTCACACAGGCGAAGGATGATGACAGCCTGAAGGATGGCTGTGGCAGTGCAATGAGGAAACAGTCACTGCTTGGTGTGGTTGCCCAGGTTATGACATAGTGGACATGGGCAGGAAAGTGGCCATGGGGGTTGGAGAAAGAGGAGAGGCCCCGCTATAGATCCAAGGTCACCAGGGAGGGTTGGACCAGAGGCTGGAGATCAGGACAGAGGTCTGCCTGGGCTTAAACTATGGATTCAGAAGTCACTGGTGATGGACTGGTCAGCAAGTGGAGGTCCTAGGAGAGGACGTCCAGAGTGAATGACAGCAGACACCATGAAATGGTGTTCACGGAGGGCTGCCCATGAAATAATATGCACAATTTTATGTGCGGGTAGAAAGTATATTTTGACAAAATGTATATTTCTGAAAATAGAGTGAACCCGTGGCTTTCACTGCAGTCTCTGGAAGATCAAAGGCCCCAAGGAAAGCCAAGAACACCTTTTCACAACATCAGCATTAAGGGACAGCGGAGAGCGAAGAGAGCAAAAGAAGCCCAGTCAGGGAAGAGGGTGGAAAGCAGCATACCAGCTTGACTCCCAGAAGGCACGCCATGACGTCAAAGCCAAAGGGAGCCGAGGAACTATGGGATTTGGTTGTGGTGTGAAGAGACGTGGTACACGTGATGTCCTAAAGACATCACTACCCTACTATAGCATTAACACAAGGCTATAAAAAAGAAGACTACCTTAGACTGGACTCCCCCGCCCCCCAAAAGAATTCAAGTGTTAGAGGGTGCGAATACATTTGTCCGATGTAGTTAGTTGTCTAGCGCCGCCATCCCTTCTCTCCCATCTAACTTTTCAGGACAATGTTTGTTCATGCTAATGACCATGAAAAAAAATACAAATTTAAAGGAATTCCAACTCCCACATCCAAGAAGCTGGATCCACTGGTGGCTACAGTGCCAGTGGGATGGGAATCTCATTCCGCGATCTATAGGAGACCTCGTAAGAGACTCCTCACTGTCCCAGCAACCACCCTATTCATCCATGGACTCCCACGAAGGCCCTGTATTAGCACTCTCAGTAAGACCAGTGTCTAGAATCAACCCAAGCACCAGGCAATAAGAGATGAGCTGAATAAAACTAACAACAAACCATGAAACCATGAGAATGAAGGCTTCAGCTGTAAATCGCCATGGAATAACTTCTGGGATGGTCAGGGAAAAAGCAATCAGAGTGGAGAAAGCATACCTGTCTCTTACCATTTGGTTATGGAGGCAATCTACAGCACACATGCTTACATTCAAACATAATGTAAAGACAAACTTTATCATTTTTAAGTGGCCATATGTAAGCAAAGAAGAAAGTTAAGTTTGGAAACAGAAAACGGAAGCTAGATTTTTCTTGAACACACACTACTCTTTCCAGATTTGATGTAGTAGAACTATTTTATATAGTCATAAAACAAGATCTTATTATATCCTTGAAAGCAGATCTCCCATCAGTGAATATAATTGTATCTCTAGCTAGTGACACAACTACAAATAGAAACTATTTGGGGCGACTACTTATCTTTTTTTATTTAGATCTTCATTTGATTCAGAGTCTTGCTATGTAGCCCAGTCTGACTTCAAACGCATGATCCTCCTGCCTCTAGCTCCAGGGTACCCACCTAACACATGCTCTTAACAATAAGAGCCAAATGTGAGTGTGTGTATATTATGCAATTATACTATTGACGATAATATTGGAACTTGTTATTGGAGATAGCGAGTTGTACGTGTATCAGATGTGTGGTGGTGATGGTATTCATTGAGAAGCAAAATGTTTTACATGACAGAAGGAAGGCATAAGCATGAGATCAATAAACTGATAGAAAAACCACAAAATTAGTTCTGGACGTAATCTAGAAGTATTTGAATAAATAAATGGCATATTTTATCTTTTAAATAAACAAAAATATGTTCTATCTCTGCCATTAAAAATGCTCTGAAATGATGACAAACACTGTGAAAAATTAGCCTCTCCAGCTCCACAGTCTTTGTTGGGGGGGGGGGTAAGGGAGGAGGGGCTGCTGGGTTTATACTAGCGCATGAAGTGTATAGACATCTTCCTTTGTACAAAAGCAAGGAAGCTATCAAAAGCTCTCAGGGTCGTGTCAAAAGGGCTTAGCTTCCAGCCCGCCTGTTCCCGTGGGCCAAAGTGAATTCTAACTGCAATGGATGGGGAAAAAAAATGTATGTAAGTCCTTCAGTTAAAAAAGATAGTGCTTTTAAAGCCTAGTCCCTTTGGAAGATGTTAGGGAAATTGGACGCTTTTATTTATTTTGATACCGCTTTAGACTTAGAGAAAAGTTGCAGAAATGATAGTTTCTGTATCCTCTGTTCAGCTTTTCCAAATAGTCGCATCTTACACTGCACGGCAGAATTACAGAGCAGGAGATTGCCATTGGTAAATGGTTATTAACTGGTATATGGAAAAGGCTTGAATTTGTTGAGGATTTTTTTTTGTTTGCTTTTTCTTTTACTTATTTATTGGTAGGGTGGGGTACGTGTAGAACTCAGAGGACAACTTGACAAGAGTCCGTTTTCTCTTTCCACCATGTGCGTCCCAGAGACTAAGCCCCGGTCCTCGGGCTTGGAGGCAAGTGCCTTCGTTCACTGAGCTTTCTTCATTTGTATTTTGAGGAACATGGTTTCATGCAGCCCAGGATTGCCTCGATGTCACTATGCAGCCAAGGACAACCTTGGACTCTTGACCCTCCTCCACCACCTCCAAGTGCTAGGATTACTTGGTGAGAGTTTCCACAACTAGTTTACACCGTACTAAAGACAGAACTCAGGCTCCGTGTGTGCTAGGTAAAGACTCTGCGAGGTAGAGCTACATCCATGGGTTTACTTATCTTTTCTTTGTGTCCCTCTATCTGTGACATTTCCACACGTTCTTTCATTACCTTGACGCTTTTTAATTGGTAAATTATATTCGTTGATGATTTCACACCTGCTTATAATGTATTCTGGTTAGGTTCCCCATAACCTCTCTTATTTTTTTCCCCAACCCTGTAAACCCCATTCTACCTTACAAATCTTTCTCCCATACTCATAACTTTGTTTTGTGTATGTGTGTGTGTCCCACAGAATTTAACTGGGACCCTAGGTTTGGAAAGATCCATTGGAGGCTGGTAGGCTCATCAGGCAGTACAAAACTGGATTTTATGCCATCCCCCACCCCACCCCATTCCCCACGGATCTCATTATCTGTTAGCTGCCAACAGTGCAGCAGGGGTAGAGCCCTTTCCGTCTGTAGCTGACTGCTAGGAAGGTCTGGCTTGTGTAGACCCAGGGCCTGTACACAGCTGCAATGAGTTCATGGCCTCCATGGCCATGTCCCGCTTAGAAGATGGCATGCCAGAGCCCTTCTTCCATCTTTGGTGCTAACATTCTTTTCACCCCCTCTTTCATGATGTTCCTTGAGCCTGAAGAGGGTGGCGCCAATGTTTCATCTAGGGCTAAGACCTCAACTATCCTTTGTTCTCAGCATCTTGTACCGCCATGACTCTGCATTCTTCTCTGTCCATTGGAAGCAGAGGCTTCCCTGATTGAGGCTGAGGGGAGCCTTTGTAGGCACACACAGGCATTAGGAAGGCTGTTTATGTGCTCATGTGACACTTTTGAAGCATGTGGCTGGGGGACTTTATAAATATCATTGGATGTTTGGGCTGGATATTTCCCTATATGAAGACTAAGGTATGCACACATTTTTTGACAGGAATACCACTGGCGTCACACCCTGCCCTTCTCACTGCATCACATCAGGGTGTCACTGGAGCTTGTTATGTCTGGTTACTTGTAATATCATCATATAGCTAAGGTGGTGACCATCAGTGAAGTTACTAATTTTCCTTTGGTAAAATGTAATTGAGTACATATTTTGAGTTCATGCAAATACCCTGTTTTGTATACTTTCACTCTCTATACTTTTAAAAATAACTTAATGGTTCTTGACTAACTGTGGGCTTACCTATGATTTCTCCCTATGTGTTATTCATTGGAATTCTACTCTAAGGAAGTAATACTGTCTTCTTATCCCTCTCTCCTTCTCTTCTTCCCTTCCTTTCTTCCTTCCTCCCTCCATTTCTCCCTCCCTCCCTCTCTTCCTCCCTTCATAAATCTTTCAACTTCACATTATAAAAAAAGATATTTGTGTTATTCTTTATATTACAAGCCAACCGTATTATCATTTCCTTTCTCAGCTGTTCCTAGATTCTGTCATTAAATAATCCTTCAGGTTGGTTTCTTTGTCCTTTAGACATACTTTGTCACTTTTTTTTTTTTTTAGCTCAGCCATACTTTTTGTCATCACAAGAAATTTCAGGTGTGTTCTGTGTAGTTAGTACCCAACCCTGGCACCAGTCATTTCTCCAAAGATCTCTGGCTCTTTTTACTAGGGAATACGCTTAAGAACCAGTCTCTGGGTGTGGGGTGTCCTCATTGTTTCTAGGTCCTTGCTAGATCTGAAGATGGGTAATGTTCCCCCAAAGGTCTATGTAAGCTTGGTAGGCAGGGGAATGGTATTGTGGAAGTGCCAGAGACTTTCAGGAAGTTGGCCTAGTAGCAGGGCTTTAAGTCACTGCAAATATACTTCAAAACACTGTCTGTCACAACGTTTAGTTACTGATTTAGACCTAACACATATCAAGTTGTTTCGAAGTTACTAATCCGCATACCCATGAAAACACAATTCTTAGCCAGGGCACAGCATTGCGATGCTGCTGTGGCCATCTTCAGTCCTGTGGGCACCATGTTCCAAGACAACGCAGGCTTAGGCTGGCTGTTCTCCACGTTCCTCGGTCTGGCTGGCTGTTCTCCGCGCTGCTCGGTCTGGTTATGCTGTCTGCTTGTTGTAGAGCTGGCTTCCTCGGTGTCTGCTTATTCCATCCTAGCCTTTCTAGCCTCCTGGCTAGCATTAAATATGCATCACTCTGAAACTTTCTCTTGATCCAGGCTATTCACAGTGAGTATGTTGGTCCTCCCTAAGCCCCGCTCATTCCCACATCACTGTCTTCCTCCTCCCCGTTTCTATCCACTCCTGAAGATAGCCACTCCCGGTACTTCCTTGCTTCTTGTTCTACATAAGTGCACAGATGGATGTGCGTTTCCTTACAATAAGCATGGCCTACCATCAGTAGACGCTCCGCTTAACTTTGCTGTGGTCCACTTATCGTGGATGTCATTACACATCCAGGCACAGGCATCCTCTTCACTCTTCACACAGCTGCACGGCACTTCACCGCACAGCTGTGCCAATGCCTAGCCAACCATTTTGCTATGCCTGTACCCTGAGGTTATTTCCGATATTTTAAATTCATAAATCACCTCATGCACATATATTTCTGCAGTGGGATGGACCCTTCAGGGTAAGTTTCCACAGATGGGATGGCTCCGTCAAAAGTTACACATGCAGTAGTTTTCTTAAGAAATCACCAAATCCCTCGCCCCAGAATGGTCATACCACTTTGGAATATTTGGAGTATTTGGAGCACGTCTTTCAATCCTAGAGATAGGGACCAGTTTTCCCATAGCTTCTTGAAAAATTCTGCTCATCGGATAGGCGAGAAACGGGATCTTGATTTTGTTTTGAGCTTCTTCAGTTATGAGTGCATTTGAGTATTTATTTCAATGCTTAGGGCACATTTTTATGTTGTTTATGAATCATCTTTCATGCATGTTTCTCCTTGTCCATCAAGTTCCTGTTTCTCTGTCTCTCACTCATCAGAGCTCTTTATATCCTGGGGCCACTGGCCCTTCACCTGCACCTGTTGCAGATACGTTCTCCCGGCTCGTCGGTCACCCGTTGACTCTATCGTGGGTTTGACTCTGCAAAGTTTCATGAAGTCTAATTGTTCAGTGTTTCATTTTATTGCACTTCTATTTTGAGTCAACTGGAAAACTTCTCCCGGTGTTTACGCGAAAGAGGAATCTGGAACTGCGCTGGTCTTACTTTTTTTACATTTTAATTCTCCGTCTACTTGGAGTTTGTTCTTATGCCTGGCATGAGATATTAAGCTGATTTCGTCTTCTCCCAAACAGCTCCCCTGTCGTCCCAGCATCCCTCATTAAAGAGTCTATCTCTGACACAGTAATTTTAGGTGCAACCTTCATCCTATACTGTATCCCCCCATGTAGGGGGTCTATTCATAGGCTTTCTGTTCTCTTCCAGCTGGTCTCTTTGTCCACTCACACACCACTACCACACTGTTCCACTCAGGGGCTCCCCAAAAGATTTAATGCCTGCTAGTTTCTGTTTTCAGCACAGTTTATCAGAACTTCCTTGACTACTTTCTTTTTTGAGTCAGGGCTTTATATAGCCCAGGCTGGCCCAAAGTTTGCTATGTAGTCAAGGATGATGTTGAATGCTTGATCCTCCTGTTTCTACCTCCCAAATGCTGGGATCACAGGTATGCACTACTCTGCCTGGTTTCTACTATGCTGAGGATAATCAGGGCCTTATGCACGCTATACAGCACTCTACAACAGAGATAAAACCTTGGCCCTTCTACTGCTATGGAAACCCACTTCTTTTTCCAAAGGAACATAAGTATCAGCTTATCTAACTCCACAAAGGAAGCTTGTTGATAATGTTGTTGCGCCTGGTGCAAATTAAGATGAGCATAACTGATGCCTCTGTAGTGTTGTGCCATTTTATCCAATCACAGGGCTTCGTTCCACTTGGCCTTTGTGGTTTCAATAATATTTAATTCTCTTTTCTTCATGTAGACTTTGCACATTTGCTGCTAAGGGCATTCCTAAATCTGTCCTCTTGCTGCGCTGTAAATGCAGTGATGTTTACTAACTGGTTAGTTTTTTTCTTTTGGAAGATTTATTTTTAGTTGTGTGTCTGTCTATCTGTCTGGTTGTCTGGCTGTCTATGTATGGCTATGTACACGTGAGTGCAGCTGTCGGCAAAGGTGTGTGAACATTTGGAGCTGGAGTCACAGGCAGGGGTGAGTCACCTGGTGTAGACTCTGGACACAGAACTCAGGTCCTCTACAAAAGCAGTGCATGCTTCTAACCACTGAGCCACTTCTCCGGCCCCCTAGTTTTCATTTTGTATATTCAAGATAGCTCTCTAATTGATTCTTTACAGTTTCCTAGGCATGTTGTCACATGACATGAAAACAGTCCCTCAATACAGTTAAAGACCCCACACTTGAAGTGCTCAAAAGAGAAGGGTTTCTTATTTGTGTGTGTACAATGAGGCATCTCTGAGTTGAAATCCAAGAAGAAAAACAAAATTCATGTTTTATATATGCTTCACACATATATCCTACAGGTGATCTTATGTGATGTTTTAAACACTTTTATGCATAAAATAAACTTTTGTGCTGTTGAATTTTCCACCTGTGACATCACATTGGGAATCATGAAGCTCTGGCTTCCAGAACCTCCTGTGGATCAGCAGAAGGAGGGGCTGGGAGGGAAGATGTCTCCGTTGGTGTAAATGCCTGCTGCACAAGCATAGGGGTGCAGCACCTGTGTAGCAGTGCACACCTGACACCTGACACCTGACACCTGACACCTGACCCCTGACACCTGACACCACAGTTTTGGGTAGAGGAAGCCACGCCTGGAGATAAAAGGACCCTTGGAACTCACTGGCCAGCCAGGGTAGGCAAACAGTGAGCTATCCGTCTCAAAAACTAAGGAAGGGAGGGATGGATGGAAATAGCTGATATGGAAACTCAAACTCCACATGTGTGAACACATGTGCACACGCCTACATGAGCACACACATACAGCACACACATGAAGGATAAGAGAGTAGTAACACTTATGAAGTAAGATTGGACACACTGTCCATTGTTGAAGCTGAGACAGAGTGCATCGGCTTTGTTATTCTCTCAGCCTTTGTATGTGTTTGAAATCATCCATAACAACAAAAAACAAAAAACAAAAAACAAATGTTGTTAAGTGTTCTGCGTTTCTGGTAGTTACCATGCCAGCCAAGCGAGAGCATGCACTAGAACGTGGTGAAAATAGCCAAGTGCATCCCTCCTGAAGCACTGGCCGCCACCATAGTCACAGGACTCTGGAGAGCAAATGGCCAGGCTGCTAAGGACACTGACCAAAAAGGCATCCCCTGATGGCCACCTCTGGCATCTTTCCCTGGAGGCACAAGGGCCCACAGGCCCACAACGCAAAAGTACAAGGGTCTCAAGAGTTGCAGAGGCTAAAAAGACTGTCATTTCCCCCAGAAACCCAGTGCCCAGAGTTCTATCTCCACCACCACCACCACCTCTCAGAAGACCTGCAGCCCCTTCCGTCTCTTCCTGTCACAAGGATAGCCCAAACTCACGTCATTCTCCGAGGTCCCACACAGGATACAGGATTTGCATTCTATGCACTGCCACTTGTAGGTCTTGACTGCCTCGGTCATATTCAGAGTGAACTGCAGGCAAGTTGGGTGGCCTGAAAGAAGCCAGAGCAACAGCATTAGGACAAGACCTGTCCCCGGAGCCCCAGCATCATTAATTCAAGAGACATCTTGGAGGAAAGTGTGGAGGGGTAGCACAGGCTGGGAAACAGACCAGGAGTCTGAATGGGGCTCTATTCACAGTCACTGTCATACCCCCACCAGTCATGTCAGAGAGAGGCCAAATGGAGAGATGGGTATTCACTCTCTTACCAAGTCCCATCCAGCTCCTCTTCCCCCAGAAGCCACACCCCCATAGGTGTAACAAGCAGAGCAGAAAGCTTTGATCAGGAAGCACTAAAGAGGGTGTTCCGGAGCACACAACCCAAGACAGGCTAGGGGAGGCACCAGCATTACCTCCCAAGCCCTTAGCTGAAGCCAGAACAGGACAGCTTATCAGAGCTACTTGGAGCTGGGACTGCCTGAGCATGTCAGAGGATCGCATAAGGTTTGCAGGAACAGCGCTTAGGGGTAATAGGTGTTTTGTGGTAACCATAAGTACAGGCCCCCAGTCAAGAGATGAGTGAAAGCCCAAACCCTGAACTGTCACAGGGACACAAGAAGAAAGGTTGAGGGAGGCAGGTGTTGTCAGGGAAGGCAAGAGAGTGACCATGCCAGCAAATGACCAGACCTGTCCTAAAAGAATCCATCCCTAGTTCTAGCTCTGTTCTCCATCTCAAGTGTCATGTTAGCTAAATCTATAGCCAGATAGGGAGTGGGACCCATAGATTACATAGCACTGAAGGAATGCCTGAGGCTTGACCTCCCCCCCCCCCAAAGCAGGACTCCATCACCCCCACTGGTCTGAAGAGCAACAGTTGCTAGAGAGCTGGGAGCAACAGAAAGTGCAGACCCTTTGGCCTTCTAGCTGCCAGGAAAGAGAAACTTGTATGGTGTTCCCAGGTTTCCTGGTGCTCTGACTTGGATGGGCAATGCCCACTGCTGACCACTGTAAAAAAGAACCAGCAGCTTAGCTCAGGGACCCCATTCTTCTCCAGAGCTCCCACTGCACAGAGCATCATATGGCCCCTTTCATGTGTGTATGTGGGGGGGGTTGTCCTATAAAGGGCACTGTAAACATGGCGCACTGATTAGAGTTAGCATCGCTTCCCAGATGTGCTCACAGACAGACTTCCAAGCACTGTCCCTAGCCCTCAGCAGAACCACATCCCAGCAAGACCCCATGATTCCTTTCTGAATCCTCGGAGAGCCTATCAGACCATGTTTATTTGGGTAAAGTACTGGCTAGTCCTTCAGCATAAGGACCTCCCAGATTAGGGGCTCCCTGGATCTGAACCACACTGAGGTTTGTGAGAGCGTCAACGCCGGAGTAGAAACGGCCAGTGGTAGGAGGACAGGGGAAAAAGAAGAGGCCAGAAAGAAGCCTTAAATTAAAACCCTGCACAAATAGCTCATCGATTTTCTGGAAAACATCTGAGGAGAGCATAGCCAAGCTGTTCCCTAGGCTAACCTCCCAGAGTGAAAACAGAATGGGAACAGGGGACACATTTGCATCTGTGGACTCAGTGGCATGGGCCACAGGTGCCCAGGTTATCAGACAGGACATTGTTGGAAAGGATGGAGCTGAGCTCGCGGGACGCAGCCCCACCTCAGCAAGGTGGTTTTGTCCAGTTCCCTGGCCTTGGGCCATACCCCAGCCATAAACAGGCAGCTTACATTAAAGGCTCATTAACTCAGCAACTGTTCCGTGAGCAGCTGCTAAGCTGGCTGTTACACTAGATAGAAAAGATCCGGTGTGAGCAAGAGACCCTAAGTCCTCCAAAGAGACCTCAAATGACTAAACCCACGTACATCTGTTTAATCACTATTGGGTGACTAACACCACAGAGCAAAAGCCAAGCTGGCAATGAAGACCAATGGGAGGTCCTAGGCAGAGAGGTCAAAGGAAAGCTTCCTGGGTAGGAAGGAGAGAGGGTCCCGGGTAAAGGGACCAGTGTGTGTGGGCTCTAAGCAACAAGGAGGTTTGCAAACTGGAAGAGAAAGACCAATAAACATGAGTGTAGGCTTCCTTGCAAAACTAGGGTGCAGGAGGCCACCAGAGAGACACGGAAGCCAGACTAAATAGGCACTTACAGGCCTCATTCAAGCATTTGGGCCTACAAAGCCATTGAGGGCTTCCAAGCAGAACGGAGGCCAGATGACTGCTTTTCAAGAAACATTCTTAGGCGTAGAGGACCTTGGGGCTGAGGATGTAGCTTTTGGCAGTTGCATGTGTGATAAGACAATGTAGAACTCCACAGAGGTACACGTCAAACATCCACGGATACCCATATGCCCACAAGCCTAGGGGACAACAAAATCCACACTAGGTCTGGGATCGCTATATCTGTATGTGGGTGTCTAAGATGCTCATCGCTCGGGGAAAGGCACATGGGATCACTGTCAACTCACACAAACCTGTAATTACCTCCAAATAGATAACAACATCTTCTAAAATAGGAATACGCTCATGAAATGTACATCATCAGGAAGAAGGGGAGAGAGGGAGAGAGAGAAGGCCAGGAAAGAATCTGGCAGAGAGGCTGAGGGGATGCAGGATTTTTTTTGCCAGGATTGGTTAGAGACAGGTGCGGCCAGCAGAAGCGAGGCAAGGAGGACAAGGCTCAGGTGGAAGCTTGCGAAAACAATAAATCAGGGACCCAAGTTGACTCATCCAAATAAATTTCCTCGTGTGTCTCAATGAAGGAAACAGACAAAGCACAGTGAGGCCTGCTGAGGCACACCATGGGAGCAATGTGTGGCCAGCCTAGAACAGAGGGTCCACCCTGGTCTGAGCAGTGCAAGTTGAACATCCTGCTGAGAGTTCAAAAAGACAAGTATGGGCTTGAAACAGGCACAGTGGCCCACCTTTAATCCCTGCACTTCACAGCCAGTGGCAGGCAGATCTCTCCGGGCTCCAGGCCAGCCACGGCTAGACAGAGACATTGTCTAAAAAGAAAAAAAAAGCCTTAAGATTTATTTTGCTAACTAGGCAGTAATTGAAAATAAATATAAGAATCTATAAAAGTAGGGAAAGGAGAATAAGAGGAAAAAAGAGGAAAAGAAAGAAGAGACTTTTTAAAAAATCTATTTAAAGACAGAAGAGCAAGGGGGTAGAAAGTGTGCCTATAAATCTTGGCACTGGGGAGCCTAGAGCAAGAGGGCAGTGTGTTCTAGGCCACCCTGGGCTACATAGTGAGACCCTAGTTTAAAAATAAAATAAAAACAATTGAGGAATAAAGAAGCAGTAAAATAATGAGAATAGCCAGAGAAACAAGATGCAAATCAGGCAAGTACAGGGTAACTGGGGCCAAAAGAAGAGATTTCAAACACGGGTCAGCTGTGAGACGTTGCAGGTTTGTCATTGTTCCATGAAGACCCTGAAAGAGCCAGCATTGTCTACGGCCACCCCGTCCTGCGTGTGCCCAATCTGGTCTGAATGAGGGAGTGTTGACAGATCAGCGCAAATGCTGTCCTGCTAATAATATCATTCCTCATGGTGCCATCTTCCCGAGGAAGGAAGGTCAGCACATTCCATGGCCTAGAACTCGCCTGGCAGCTGCATTGGAGCATCCACCTGGGTGGGGCTGGGGTGGGCTGTGTGGTCCACAAGTCTACAACACTGCAAACGCCAGCCAGCAGTTTAGTCTGTGTCCAAGTTCTCTCACAGGCAGGTCTAGTCTTTGACATTGCAGCATGACATTGTTGGCTACAAAGTTCACACTTAAGAACTGTGCAATTGAGTTACAAAATAATAATAACAATAACAACAACAACAAAAACAATAGCAACAGCATCTTGATAATCTCATCATGTTTTACCACTTTGTATTGGGCCGCAGCCACAGCGATCCCAGGGAGTATGTGTCCTGTCAGCCACAAGTTGAACATGTCTACAGCTTCTACACAAACCCGGTGCTGAACTCTGGAAACATTTTGAGGTGATGGCTTTAAACAAGTGAACAATGGCAAATGGGTTTTAGAAACTTCTATTAGAAATCTCTTGGGACAGGGAACCCCACAGGCTTTCTCTGTGTTCCTATTTTGAGAGGGTCATCAGCTTTCCAAAGATCCTCTGACACAGAAGAAGAGACCTCCAGCCTCTAGATAAAGCTAAAACAACCTTGGCTCCAGCGCAGAACAGAAGACACTATTCAAATGAGAGAGAAAAATGGGGGACGGGAATGTTCTTACAACTTCTTTACCAGGGAGGAAGAGGTGCAAAAAGCTTAGTAGTCATACAGACAGGCCCCAAAACTAAGTTTAAAATTAAGTTATCTGCCTGTGCCGCCAGAGCAAGTTGGCCTATCTCCCAAAACTAGAAGAAATAGTTGTCATGTAAACTTCAAGAATATGACTTCTTATCTACCATGGAAAGGATGTAGGAGTGCGCACAGTTGGGAAAAAGGAAACATTTCTAAAGAAAGCGGTGAAAGCTGGTTTCTAAAGTCTCACTGCTGGGACAGCTTTTGTCCAGAATTAATTCTCAAAGTTCACGTAAGTAGGAGAGGAGCAGCCACTGTCTTTCCAGTCCAAGTGTGGAAGAGAAGAGAGGCGTGTCACTGTAAAGAAGTTTACTGAGGTCACTTCTTACTTGATTGCTCTTCTGTTAAGGTAACCACCATCCTCAAATGTGCTAGCTTAGAAATTTAGGATTTCTCTCTATAGCTCCAGTTTTCTTAACATTTTTTTTTACAAATTTTTTTTTATTTTAGTTGTACACGAGTGTTTTTGCTGTGTGTGTGTGTGTGTGTGTGTGTGTGTGTGTGTGTGTGTGTATGTGTGTGTGTGCCCTATGTGTGTACAATGCCCTTACAGGCCAGAAAAGTGCATTAGAATCCTAAAACTGGAGTTACAGATGGTGGGGAGCCACCCAGTAGGTGCTGGGAACGAAACCTAGGTTTTCTGCAAGAACAGTAAGTTCTCTTAACCACTGAGCCATCTCTCCAGCCCTCCATCTTTCTTAAAGCAAAGAGTACCTATACTCCTGTTTAGCTCAATGCATTGGAAGTTTACTCAAGGTTCCATTGGTGCAATTGGTCAATGGGACATTTCTAAGACTCCAGTTGCCAAAAGACGTAGAAAACGTTGGTTGAGCATTTAGCTCAGGGGTAGGATGCCTGTCTAGTAAGGGCAAGAGTCAGGGTTGTCTCCAGCCCAGAAAAGGGGAAGGCAAGAGAAGGATGGAGGAAAGGAAGGATGGAGGGATGAAGGGGAAGGAGGAGGGGAGAGAGAGAGTGGGGGAAGGGAAGGAGAGGAGGAGAAACGAACAGATGGAAGAAGGAAAGAACAAGATACAGTATGCATGACTCCTTCGGCGGGATGAAGTCCTTGCTCAGAGTTCAGATCCAATGGTGAACTTTGTGTAAAAGATGCACTCCCTGTTCATAGCAATCTGCTCCCAAACTCATTCCAAATCTCCCTAGAAGTTCAAACAGGAAATGCCACCCATGTCTACCTCTTCGGGAGGCCTGACTCCTGAATGGGGCTTTCAGACAATATCGTTTGGCTACATGGGGGCTGTCTCCACAGATGGGGAGGGGAAAGAAGCCAGGGCAGAATGGCAGACAAGGGAAGACAGACCACAGAGATGCGCCACAGGCTTTTCATGACACCACAGTCTGTACAACTCAGTAGAGAAGGAAAGGTGGGCATCCGAAAGCAGTGACCACTGCCTTGCTACTCGAAGGGCACATCTCCTGTCTGCACAGAACATGTGCGCCTGGGTGGTGAGCATATTCAACGCACAACAATGGGCTTAAATGGGATATAAATAAGAAGGCACATATATAAAACTCCCGGGGGAAAAAAAACCAGAGTTGGTTTCATATCCACACACCCCTGATTGTATTCTCATGCACCACTGTCCCCGCACCTGGACACTTCTACCTTCTTAGGGTAAATGACACTAAGTTCACCTCGCTGAATAAGCTCACATTCTGATTAAGGCTTAGAAGCCAATCCATGACCCCAACTAGTCAACGTCATGCAGCAGACATTCCATGCAGTGAAATCCAGCACACTTCCAACCAAGCCTGGGCAGAAATAAACACACAAGCTGCTGGGATGTCTTTCTTGCATTATGCTCTCTATTAAAAGGCTTTTTTATTTCATTGTTGCCAATATTTAATTTGGACTTGGCTAAGCCACATCACCGATTAAATTAAGGGTCTAGGGGGTAGATTATTTTGTGAGGTATGTTCTGAAAACAGTAAAAAAAAAAAAGATACAAAGAAGTGTGAGGCTAGCAGGCTTTATTATTTATTCATTGTGAAGTTATAAGCATCTAATTATATTTTATTACCTTATTTGTCAATGTTGAGCTTTTAAAAACTGATTTCTCAGGAAAGGCGAACCTGGGTATCCAAGGCTTTCATAAAGATACATGTAAAACTCAAACTGTGTTCCCTGGTTTGCTGTTTAGTTTATAGAAATTATATGAAATGCACAGCATCGCTTCACCTGAAACACTATCGAAAGTGAGTTTCCGTGTGCAGTCATAAGAAAGTAATCCGGAGGCTGGGGAGATGGCATGTCAGGTCCAGTGCTTGCCGAGCAAGCCTGAGGACCTGGGTTCAAGCTCCTGCACCCCCCTAGAATAAATACAAACCCAGTCAAGGTGTACATGCCTGAAATCCCAGGGCCAGGGACACACTGACAGAATAACGTCTGGAGCCCTCTGGCCAGTCTAGGCGAATTGGTGGAAACTGATAAAGACCTTCAGTGTCGGCTTATGGCCTCCACATGTGCACGTGTACACACACACACACACACACACACACACACACACACACACACACACACACGAAATAACACGGCTCAATTTTTAAACAGCTCTCCATGTTCATATACACCAAAATTATAATATTTACATGTTGAAAATAGATACAAAGTCTTAATGAAAGAATTTATGTATAGAATACCAAACCTGAATCAAAATGCTAAGTCATTTGAGAAAAGAATGTAACTCGATAGCCTTGGAAACAGAACTCACTCAATAAAATCCACTCATTCTCCTATTCTCTCTTCCTGCCTCAATCCCTCCCATGCCACCTTGACATCCAGCCTACCAGACAGGAGGGAAGTAGGTTCGAGTCTTTACTTTTAATCTATAAAAGGCAAACCACTTCTGTGCAACCAAGACACCAGGCTCTTGTTGTGCCAGGACACAGAGATGAAGTGTTTGCCTAACATGTGCTAGGGCCCGGCTTCCATATCCCTGAGCCACACACACAATGGTCCATTTGTTGTGCACGGTGCTGGGAGAGAGTCAGTCATTTTTCTTCAAGGTCTGGTCACCCATAGGTTGAGTGTGCACGTGTAGACAGCACATGTAGGGTTGTGAAGGTAGGAGGGGCACGTGCTGGGGGCCTGGTGGGCTGGGCAAGGAAAGTCAGGGACAGATGTGATCAAAATACATCATATGAAGTTGTCAGAAGATAAATACAAACGCTGTGTTAAAGAGCCCAACCCCTTTACATAAATATTACGACAGATATGCTCATGAATACTTTCTTCTTGTGGATTAATTCTCAAGCCCTCCTGTTAATCTTTTGTAGCGGTCCACAGGCTCACCCCTGTGTGCCCCAGATTTTACTTTCACTGCTTAAGACACCTGCAAATTGATGACTGCAATGGAATGGCACTCTGGGGGCACCTGAATGGCTCCCTTTTTTTCCCCTCACCATTTTTCATGTACTTCAAAGAAGACAAAGACGAGAAAGAGAGTGGAGAGGACAAAGACCAAACAAACAGAACTGCATTAAAAATAAATGACGGTGTGAGCCGTGGCTGCCTTTTGCTTGGGTAAAACACCTCACTGTGCAGCAACTTCAGCTTGTCTTAGAGGTCAGCTAATCCTCGCCCTCAAGCTGGCAAGCCATACGGCACCCAGGCATCACGTGACACCGAAGCCAGAGGGTCTGTTGCACCAATTGCTACTATAAATACCATACCTAGCACACTTGCGCAAGAGCATTAGGGGCACTCCTGATGGGCTTGGCGGCTCATAGCTCATGGAGCTGTTCCCAAATGGCCTGAGAAGCTCCCTGTTTTCACAGCCACATATGGCTCAAGATGGAGGCTCCTAGAAATGGTTCTACACATGTCTATAAACCCAAGGGCACTGTGGTTGGTTCTCTTAGAGTGAAATGATGGGATGGGAAAGCCTTGACCTGAATTTATGTGACTTACTTGAGTTATCCAATTTAGGGCCAAGGCACAGAGCTCAAAAATCATCCAGTCACATTAAAGATTCCACTGTTCCTAATTAGTCATATATAATATTTGAGTGTCAAAGACAACCTGTCTGTCTGTCTATCTCTTCTTTGTTGGCTGTTATTGGATAAATTCATGTGACAACAGTCTTCTAGGTACTGAGGACATAACAGTGAGATAAAACAAGATCCTACCTCATGAAACATCTGTTGCAATCGCAGAAATGTGGCAACAGTCAAATCTTTTCAGACATGTCATTTTGTCTCTCTGGGCATCATTTTTCCGATATATTAAGTCATTGGGATTGGAATGTGTGGGCCACAAATCCGTGGCTCACCCTATGCTACCCATATATGATAAATTTAGAGATAACTATTGATCCCCAAATTACCTATCTGTTTGGAGAAGAAAAAACAAGGATTCTAGAGTTTGTTGGGTACAACACACACACACACACACACACACACACAAAGTGAAAAGAGGACATTAAAACAGCCAATAAGTTCTACCGGAATCCACAGTGAGAAACCCAGTCTTATCCCAACACCAAATGGAACCATGACAAAAAGCAACAGAAGCTAAAATGCACTAGACATCTAAGCCACTTCCCATCGCCCCACTCATTCCATGAGGTAAGCAGGACCTGCAACTATGAGCTCACGAGGTTTTGCAGGCAGACAGAAGTCTTAGCTAAGGTTCTTTCTTTGGGGAGTTTTAGACCTTGGTTGAGGTAGCAGTGGGTGACAGGAAGATACTGCCAGCCAGGGAATGAGAAAAGGATGACATCAATAGGAGAGACTTAGCTCATTCGTCCTTTAAATTCTTCACTAGAATTGTAAGTTGCTGGCTACCATCTGCCAGAGTGATGTGTGCCCCTAGCCGTGTGTGGATGGGCCCCATCCTGAATCTTCATTCAGAGCCTACCATAAATCTCAGATGCAAATCTTGGATACTTGTTGTGCATTTCGAGTCTCCCTAGGTATCAGGAGCATCCAGCCATTGGCCCGGGCTAAAGACCCTAGGGTTTCCTAGGAATGTGAGCCCAAAGAAGAAATTAACTGCTATGCTTCCTGATATCCCAAGTAGACCCTGGAGGGCTGATGTCTGTAATTAATGAGTCACTGATGGGAAAGAGTGATTACCCATGATCCTCTAGTCGGGATGAATTCATGGGTGGTTTAAGTTCTTGAGCTGCCTGAGGAGTCTGGGTAGTACTTCTGGTTTTCCTATAGAAGATATTTGTGGTAGGAAAGACGGACAGGCGATCACAGAGGGCCTGGGAATAGAGATGGTTTGTATTTGCTTCAGAACTTTGTTTTATATTTTTAAAGTAATTTTGCTCTGATTTTAGGGTTCTGGCTTTGTAATCTATTTCATTGTGATTAGTCTCAGAAGGGGGGCCGACTTCATTTCATTTGACCAAATCCAATGAGCATCTTCTCTAGGACAAGAACTGCACTTGAGGCTCAAGTTTTCAAACTGAATGAGACATGAATCCTGTCTTAGAGAGCTCAGATTAGCAGGTGTAGAAGGTAGCCTCGAGCCTTCTAACAGCCAGTCTCACCCTCAGCCAGCATCCACAGCCTTGTGTCATTCTCTCTCTTTCAGGATGGGCTGCACTTCATAGTGCACGTCTAACAAGCAGACTACGACACTGGTGGCCGCTAACACTTCTAACATTATGTTATAAGGGACACTCTCTCACAGCCTCCTATGCTTTTTTTTAACTCTATGGGAGATTACTTCTATGTACAGAGATGCCCTGTGGTAAGGTCCATATGGCAGTGAAGGAAGACACATGGGTTCAGTACAACATCTGAATCCTGCCAAAGACATGTAGGTGGGCTTAGAATAGATGCTCTCCTCACTGAGCCTTCAGATGAGAACACCGCCATGCCTGACTACTTGACTGTGACCTTAGGATGGAACTTGGACCAAAGACATCCAGCTGAACACCCCTCCCTCCACTAGGTTCCTGCCCACAGAAACGAGGAGATCCTAAGAGTTTATTAGCTTAAACTGTTCTAGACTTGTTATATAGCTCCTGTTATGGAGCAGCAGGTAACTAACTATTCTAGGAAGAGAGACACTTTTTAAAATGAATATAGTACAACATGGCTAAGTGTTATAAGAAAAAAAGGGCATCAAATTATGTTGTGGAGTCTCAAGGAAAGCCAGTAAGAGTGGGTAACATTTGATCTGGGCCTTGAAGGATAAGTAGGAATTGCCTAAGTAAAATTTTAAAAAAAGGAAAAAAAAAAAGAGGAAAGGACTATACAAGGGAAATTAAATGGCAGGAAGTGGTAGGAACAAGGTCCATTCAGCCAAAGCAGGGTAGCCAAGGAAGAAACAGGCAGGGGAAATGGCAGCCAGAGATAGAAGGAAACCTATGCAAACATGAGGGGACGGTTCTACTGTGAGTCCGGGGATCCTAGCATGGGTCTGTAAGCCATGGATTCATTTTCCTGCAGCCATGCATTTGTGGATGTGACTCTAAGTGGTGAGGGAAAGAGTAGACACTGTGGGGTGATCAAGGAAAGGGGCCGCTTGCACTACCCAGTCAATGAATGTTGGGCACACACAGTGTTCTGGGCCCAATAACAGACAAAAATCTGATCTTTTTATGAGATGCTATTCTAGCAGGATCCTAAGTGGAAGGAAGGCTTGCTCATACCAGGAATAAAGATAAAAATGTCACCAAAGTTTCTAAGTTGGGCCACAGAGTAGAAAACAGGCCTATTAGCTGAGCTGGAGATGGAAGGCACATGGACTATAGTTGTGCAGTGCACCGGGGCATTTTGTCGATGACAGAGCCGTTATACCAAGTTGGTCCTGCTAGATGACATGATCAGTGACGTGACAGCCATCTTAGTTTAGCACTACGACATTTTCACAACCATAAAATCTCCTAGTGATGCACTTCTCAAAACAACCCCCCCACACACACTATCACTAAGTGTCACATGAGTGCCTAATTTATGCAGGCTTCATTTATGCACATTGCATTCACGGGGCATTTGGAAGAGACGTCTCAGAATCAGAGAGAGAATGTGACTCTGCTTTCAGGCAAGAAGACCAGACTGGGGGATGTAAATTTATGAAATTTGGGTGGCAGAGGAGGCCTTGGGACATGGAGAGATAGCTAGACGATGACCACAGGGCAAAAAAAAAAATTGTAAGAACTAATTGGAATGGGAGGTAGGAAAAGGCTGGGGGCTAAGACACTTAAAAGTGCAAAGAACAGAACTCACTGGGAAAAATGAAGCTAGTGTGATGAGAAAAGAGAAACAAAAGAGATGAATAGCTGGGTGTGGTGGCACACACCTTTACTCCTAGTATGCAGGAGGCAGAGGCAAGCACATCTCTTAAGTTCAAGGCCAGCCTGGTCTACAGAGAAGAGAGAGAGAGAGAGAGAGAGAGAGAGAGAGAGAGAGAGAGAGAGAGAGAGAGAGAGAGAGAGAAAATATGCCTGAATGCATGATGGCAATCAAGGAAGGGGAAAGAGAGCACCGCAATCAGGTGGGCAATGAGGCAAAATAAGGCCTGAAGAGCATTTTGCAGACACGTGTTCTCGTCCCTCTTGGGATGACTAGATGGCTTCAGCACTATCAGGGGAGGAATTCCTGTACAATTGAACCCCTAGCATGTCTGTCATGGGCTTGGTCCACCACCCTAAGCTTAGAATTGTCCTGTGAAATAGTCTTTAGAAATATCAAACTCCATCTATGAGCAACAAGGTCATTTGGGGATGTAGGTCCCATAGCCGAGTCTATAGCCCCCTGTCAGCCTCAGTTTCTGTTCTTCCCAGAGGGACAAGTCAAGTCTCATGGTCCCTTTCTCTTCTTTTGATCTTGGATGGAGGTTCTTCAGGGTTAGATGCTGAGCTTCGATAACAAAGCTGAAGCTCGTCCTAGTAACAGCTTCTCCCCCCCAGCTCCAGAGTCTCCCAGTGAAAGCCATGCAAGTTCTCTGGGAGGATCAAAGACAGAGGGTGAGGCTGAATAATGCTCAAATAGCAGTGTTGGTGGCCACGGAGAGCTCTAAAGGCACCCATGAATCTTTCATCTGCTTCCACTTCTTGTTAAGAGGTGGCTGTGAGTCCTCTCCTTAAATATAGAAATGAGCAAGTCATATATGATCTTAGAAACTAAGTCTCTCTCTCTCTCTCTCTCTCTCTCTCTCTCTCTCTCTCTCTCTCTCTCTCTCTCACACACACACACACACACACACACACACACACACACACACACACACACACACGCATACACACACACACACACACACCCTGCTGGCTCTGGAGGAAGCCAGCTTCTGTATTTCCCGAGGGATGTTTCTGCCCCCACAGTGAACAAAGACTCCAAGTTCTAAGTCCAGCAGCCCATGAGGAACTATGGCCAACCAACTCACCTAAGTGAGCTTAGAAGTGGCTCCTTCAGCCCCAGATGGGCTGGGCTGGCTGCAGCCCATGGGACACCCAATGGCCCACACACCTGCCCCTTGAGCTGAGATAAATGAGGTTTGAAGTTGCTGGGCTGGAGATACTTTGCTTTGCAGCAAAAGTTAATGAATACAGTGCAAACTAACACAACAAAAGGTCTGGTTGGAACGTTTGAGAAGGAGACATTTGGAGGCTGGAGAGGCGGCTCAGTGGTACAGAGCATTTGCTGTTCTTTTAAAGGACCTGGGTTCAGCTCCCAGTCCCCTGTGTGGTACCTCCTAGTCACCTGTAACTCCGGTTCCAGGGCATTTAATGACCTCTTTAGACCTCTGTGGGCACCAGGCACACACAGGGTGCACATACATATATGCAGTCAAAACGCTCACACACATAAAATAAAATCTTTTAAGAAAGAAGAGAGCCGATAGTGGGAACCTGACTGACTTACGTGGCCATACAAAGATGAGTCAATGAACTGGGTGGATAGAAGCCCTCACTCTCGAACCACCTGGCTGCACCTGCTTTTCGTTTCCTGGGCTCAACCATGATGTGACTCCAGAGAAACCCACTCCACCACCACCATTGGCCTCTGGTGTGGTGTTGGATTTCAGTCTCGCACTCACGCCTTCTACCCTGCCCCCCCCCCAACTATCTGAGCCTGTCATTCACCTCCAACAAGTCTCTCATCCAATTTCCTGAAACAGGTCCTCAGTCTTAGGAAGCCTGGGCCTTCCTGGAAGTCAGTTCAAACTGATATACAGAGAACAAGTATCCACTGCCAGTATTCAAGCACCTACGGGTGGATGTGTAGATATCTTCTTTTGTTTGAAGACAAGGTCTTGCTGTGTAGACAGGCTGGGCCTTGAATTTACAGAGCTCCGCCTACCTCTACTTCCTGAATGCTGGGATTAAAAGTGTATACCACTATACCTAGTTTGCTTAGGAATCTTAATGGCCTTTACTCCCAACATTTCCAACAACATCCGTTTCCTTTCCCACAATTCACCCTGGAAGGTAGGCAAGACAGATAGTCTCTATTTACAAAAGAAATCAAGGCTCAGGGTGCCTAAGGCAGCCAGGAAGCAGTGGGACAGAGATAATCTACCTTCGTACACTCTAGTCTCTTGTCACACCCTGCTGTGTGTTCCAGTAAGGTGACTCCGAACAGAGTGACCCTGCTCCCCTCAGCTCCTTAATCAATGCTATTAAATACAGTAATATTCTTCCCCTATTTTGCACAAGAAGTTTGACAAGCATGCTTGCTTCATTTGGTACTGCACTCAACTGTACTATTCGCCAAGGCTCTTTTGGGCCTTATGCTTCATGCCTATGATGAACTCCCCAGAAAGCAGGGTTTCATAGTTGTCACCACCTGGCAGTGACTAATCCTGGAAAACCCTAGGGAACAGTTGCCCAGGAGTGAGCCAGTCCAGCCCACACAGAGGCCCTGGGGGCTGCAGGAAGTAGGTCAAGCAGCCTGTGGTGGCATTACCTGGTTTCAGCTCCTGAGAACTGGGGTACCCTGCCCTCACTGACCACAGCTCCTCAGACAGCCGTGGCAGTGGGAGGGATCACCCGGCCTGCATCTCACAGTCTTGCTAAGTCTTGCTGGGCTAGTTATTTCTATGTAAAGCCGGTTGTCCAGGCCCTCCCTAAGATCCCCCCCTGAGTGACTGCCCATCACCACTTCATCTGGGAAGCCACTGAGAGGAGCACAAAAGGACATCTGGCATCCCAGGCTGATTTCACATCAGACACCTCCACCGCACTGTCAGCTGAGAAAGGACAAGGATGTCCCTCACTCACCTTAGGAAAGAACAGAAGAGCAGACAAGAAAGAGCGCCCCAGCCCCCACCCAGCCCCCACCCCTGCCCCAGCATCAGACTATACACCTCTGTCAAGGCATCTATAAACTCGCCCTCTACCACCTACACCCCAAGGCTCTGACAAGGGTCCAAAGGCTCAGTGTCTCCTTTTAAGCCCGCCCTCGCCTTTCTTTTCTTCTCCCTATTTCTCCAGATCATGAATTCACTTTCCCAATTGTAATGACAGGATACTAGAAAAGGTGACAACCAGTTTCCCTTGGAATCTGTCACTAAGGCTTCTTGAGATCCTGGGGTCCCCTAGGTCCTTCAATGTCCTCAGCATGAAGAAAACAAAATCACACCAAAGTAACATTGCTTAAAGGAGAGAACCATCCTCAGGGCTGCATCGATGCCAGCACCAAACCCAGCGCCATCTGGCCTCACATTACCCCAGCACTGGCATCCAGCCCTCAACCTACCACAATGCCAGTCTGCGCTCACTCTCTATCTTTGGTCACTCAATCCAAACTGACAGATCACTTTCGACCAATCAAACTTCACCTACGATGAATGTGAATTTTCCTGACAGTCTAACAAATATTTATCCACCAAATTCGTGAATGAGAATTGATCTTGCCGTTGGCTTTGAAAGCTGAAGGAGTTGACTCTTAACATGGCTTTATTTTCCTCCCCCACTGGAGGAATTAGAGAGTTAGGATAGCACAGGAGAAAGCAAATCAATGGCTATTTCCAGTTACCAGCATCTGTCTTCAGATTTAATAGAAAAGATGCCTTCAGACACGCTGTCTACTCAGGCTGCTCAGTGCAAAAACACCCATCGATATTATAGTAATGCATGAGGAATGCCTTTCCTGGTCCTCTGGAAATGTAGACGAGAGCCCCGCAACTGTTGCAAGGTACACAAAGCCCTTCAGGATGAGAAGTGATCAATTCCATCCCATAATCAGAGAAATGAAAGCAGCAACCCTCTCTGAAATGGCTCTGGTCCACCTGAGGAATAGCCATGAGAGGATCCGGAATACATCATCTGACTTGCCTTCAGGGAGAGCTAAATAGCTGGTGCATGTGCCACCGTTCTATCCAATATTCATGACAGACATCACTAATCAATTCAGCATGCTCTTCCAATCCACATGGATAAGCCTTAGGACCCTTCTCAAAACAACATTTCAAGCATCTATCTCCCATGAATTTATACACAAGAAGGAGAAAAAAAACCCTACTTGCTGCTTCTAAGCTAGAGGCTATCAGGCTTAATAGGTTAAAAGCCTGGTATGAGAATTGAGAAGCCAAATCTTAAGTAGGTCATAGGTAAAATACATAACTCCTGATCTCCTGTCTATGATTCAGTGGCCCTAGCCAAAGAGGTAGGACCACAAACCAAATGGCTTTGTTTATACTTAGTCTCACTGACAATAGTCCTACAGTCATACAGTTCTGTGTCCACAGAAAATCTGCAACGCCCTTTCAAATGGGGTGGGGTAAGGGGGCTCAAATGTTGATTTTTTTTTACTATACGTCATCCAAGAGGTCTCTATCAATCCCCCTTAAATAAGCCACTGCCTCTCATTACCTGAGGTAAACTCGGCAAGCTTCTGCTGAGGGGTTACCACTGCCCTTTACAGATCCATCTTTCCCTCCACTGACCCCAACTGCCACATGCCCTAACCAACAGTCACACAGAAAAATAGTCATTACCTCTCCCTCTTAAATAATCCCACTCCTATTGTACTCTCCCTTCTGCACACAAAGACTCTTGTCTTCTCCCAACCCCGCCCCCTTCACAATCAAAGCTGTCAACTAATTGTCTATGCTCTGGCTACACAAGGTATTGTCCACACGTCATTAGCACAGGCATCGCTTCGGAGCCTGTTCAAAATGCCCACCAGAGCTACGGGATCAGGCCTGCAGGGCAACGGCATGTCAAGAGCTCCATACTCGGAACGCATCCTGAAATGGGAGGTCCATACTCACTCACTCCTTTCTGGAGTACCCACTTGGTCTTCACCTTCTCACCTGGCTCTCCACTATCCACAGAAAAATCCCATCAAAAAAGTGAATCTCTCTATACATATCTGAATAACAAAATAAAACGTCACTTCCACTGTTTTCAAGGTCCAGGGATTTCCAATCATCCTTCAAGCCCAGTGTCAGTGACCCACTTCTGGGAAGCGTTCTCCGCTCTCCAGGAAGCCCAAGTGCGGGGAGGATGGAGATGATGCTAACAGAGAAGCCTCTAAACTCCATGAGAGCTCTCAGGACCTCCTGCATGCTGCCTTGAAGAATGGCATCAGTAGGCTGTGTGACTATAGGCGTCACTGTCGACAGTCAAAGGCAGGAACTCCCACCTGGAATCAGTAAGAGAAGACCAACACTGCTTTGGAGATGAGGTCCCCGTGTGAGCTGACTACAAAACAGATCTCTCCTTTGAGCTCTTAAACCAGGATGCCAACACCTTACCCACATCTCCCAATCTGCTTAAGAGGCCCGCCCACCCCCCTCGACCTCTGCCTTTGCACACACATCACCAATACTTCTTTTTTTCCTCTCTTTGTCTCTGGATTTGGGGGGTGGGGTGGAGAACAAAGACCTCAGAGTGGAAATGTCAGACACTCATCTTCCTGTTTCCACAATGCATAGGAAGATTTTCTAGCACCCTGGTGCCTCCCAGATGCTAGAGTGCCCAACAGTCACCAACAATGATGTGTTAAGCCTTGGCCCCATGCCTCAAGTCTACCTGCTCTAGAATGGGATCTGCTTATCAGTTAGCGTCCTGTGGCAAGTGGTGGAGACGAGCTACCAACCCCACCGCACATGGAGCCCTTTGTCAGATCAGCAGGCCACCAGGCTGATACTGAGTCCTCCTTGGTCCAAGAAAGCGTTCCAAGCCTGTCCTGCCCACATCCTCCTTTTACTATGAAGATTGGGGCAATAGGTGGATGCTACTGCTTTGTTGAACTGGAAAACACTTAAAATCAAAACAGACAAGGTTTGTGGCTCCTCAGCTTTGTTTTGGCACCACCAAACCTCTGATCTCATTCCCAGGAAATCTGTATTTCTCTCCACCTCACAAGCCACTCTCAATAAAGTCCTAAGTGTTTCAGACAAGGCTGTGATTGATACAAGGCCATCAACACACACTGGCCTCAGTCCAGGCACAGGCTGTCTTCCTGAAAGCCAAAGACCTGGATCCTGCACACAAACAAGAGACCTGGGTTTCCCTGCAGCAGCTTCGGACACATAACATCCATCCACACCATGTTACCAAGACAAGTGATGGCAAAACACTCAGAATTATCAGAAACAAACTCAAATGCCCAATCTGCCCAATCTTGTATCTGTGGAGCCAATATGACTGGGGGAGAAAAGATGAACGATAGATTGAATGCGTAGTTCACTGTGTGTCATAAAGGATCAAGGGCTGTCCGTGCAACCTAACCAAATTTAAACAAGAATAAGCAGTGCTTCATGCCATTTTCTATTTTACTGTTTCTTCAACTGTTTTAGGAGAAATATGCCTGAGCCAAAAGCAAAAGGGACAGAGCAGTGGTTAAGAGCACTGGCTCCTTTTCCAGAGGACCTGAGCTTGATTTCAAGTACCAACATGGTGGCTCGTAGCCATCTGTAACTCCAGTTCCAATGGATCTGACATCCCCCTCTGCACAGTCACACATGCAGGCAAAACACCCATATACATGAATTGAAAATTTTTAAAACAAAATGGGGGGGTGCAGTATGACAGTCAGCAAGTCCTGACTTGCTGAAGGTACAGTTAGCCTTCAGTCCTGCCAAGAGCTGCACTCCACTATTCTAACGGCCCTTGCCACCTTCTACCCATCACCGCACTGCTGTCACATGCCTGTCTTACATTCCATGTTCATCCCAAAAGGCACACTGCTGCATGTGTCTGTTTATCTTCCTCTCTCACCCCTACTATGGCTAAAGCCAGCATCACACCAAGCTGCCGCTGCCCAGTCCCCTCCCACAGGGACCACATCTCAGCTTTGCCCCCTGTTTCTCTGGTCAAATGATTCGTTCATGCTTCTCCGTTTTCTCACACCCATTCCCTTGAAAACTCTACAGGCAATAAGACTACATTCCGCTTTTCTGTGCCACATCTGCCCAGTTCTCTACACCTGACCTCTCATATTGCCTACCTCCAATTGTCGGGAAAGCTACCTAAAGCCCCCACCAGCAGTGGATCCCGACTTCTTACTCTACAACGTTCTTACTATGATTCCTTCTGTAGCCTCTCTCTCCAACCATCACACGAATAAATTGTAAACACTCTCATCTTCTAAAGAGACCCTTCTCTGCTGAGTGCTAAATCCCTCCGTTGTCCACAATCTGGTTTTCCTTCCACCTCTCCGGGTCCCCAGCATCCCCTTTTCTGTCTCCCTAACTGAGTCTCTTTACTCCACCTTATTTCTAACTCTTGGTTAGGTTCATCTCCCTTAAAAATCATCCACACATCTTTGATTTCTGAACTTCTTTCATCATGAACCACACATTATAGTTCATTTATCTATTTGCAATGGGAGTTTGGAGCCCAAAGAATAGAAAGTAGAAAAAAATCCAAGGTGGGGAAAAATGTGGGAAATTCTCATCTCAAGGAGTGATGGGGACCCTGCCAGACAGGAAGGCCTTTGGTTTGGGAGATTTGGACTCTTGAAGGCAGAACTCAGAACAAGTAGAAAGTGAGGGCCATGGATCCAGTTTTACAAAACAATTTGTACTTTGAATCATGAATAAGGAAAGCAAAGAACTCATAGTAAGTTCTAGAACAGCGGTTCTCAACCTGTGGGTCACAATCCTTTAGGGGGTGGAACATTCCTTTTACAGAGGTCATATTATCAGATATCCTACATATCAGATATTTATATTACAATTCATGACAGTAACAAAATTACGGTTATAAAGTAGCGACGAAAATAACTTTACGGCTGGGGGTCACCACAACAAGAGGAACTGCATTAAAGGGCTGCAGCATTAGGAGTTGAGACCCACTGAGCTAGAATAACAAAAGTAGACAGGAGAAATGAGAAGAGCAACAAGGAGACAAACAGGAAAGAGCTGGAGCAAAAGACCCAGGAAAGGAGATGCTGGTACTTGCTTACTCAGCAAACACAAGGATTAGTATCATTTTCCTCTGCTCTGTTTCTTTTGAGATAGGGTCCCATGTAGCCCAGGCTAACCTCAAACTCACTCTATGTAGCTGAGGATGACTTTGAACTTCTAATCCTCCAGAGGCTACAAGTATTTACACCACACCTAGTTTTTGCAATGGTGGAAATTAAACCCACGGCTTCATGCTTGTTAGGCAAGCGCTCTACCCACTGAGCCACATTGCCAATCCCATTTCTTTTCATTATCGCTATTATTTAGTTTGTTAAGACTAGGCCTTGTTAATCAAATTCTTTAAAAGATATGGAAACTCGATTCTCTAACACATCCCTGGAGGGGAATGAGCATTATTAATACTAATTTAATGAGAAGCTCCTTCTGTGCTAAGCACTTTCAACACACTTCCTCATTTAATCTTTAAACAATCTGTGTCTAAGGTTTACTGATGAAGAAGCTGAAGCCCAGGACATTAAAAAAAAAAAAATAAGATGACCTAAGTAGGGACTGGCAGAGGAAAGTACAAGACATCTTATTCCAACATCCATGCGGTGAATCATCAGAGCCCTCAGCCACAGGACCCAGACCATTGAGGTGGCTCTTCCTCTGATGAGCAGAGGGATGATCATCATCAAGGGATGAACAGCATCTCTCAGAGGACATGGGCTTCTGGTCAATTCTGGTCACCTACCAAGCCAGAGGGATAGTACGCTGAAACCCTGGGTCCCCACCACACTGCACTGGCCCTATCCACACTGCAGGCTGTTCTTGAAAGAAATGTGAGGCTACAGAGTACAAAGTGGGATCAGAGAGAACTGTTCCTGGCTGTTTCATAGCTAATCTAGCTCGCAAATTGACGGCCCTCCCATACTCACCCAGGCAGAACCATGGCGAGGATACGGTCAGATTCTGCCCACATGCAATTAAAGGTGTGGAGCTACAGCCATCAGCGTGGATGCGGATCTGACAGTGGCTCTCCTGTGTCCCCATTCCCGTCTCTGTCAGTTCAGCACTAGGGCCTCTTGGCTGCACCCAGGAGCCAAGGACAGGGCAGCCCTTGTAGCCAGTGCAGCCAATGGGTCCAGTCTGTAGATGATGAGGCTTTCCTAAAGCCAGTGGTTGGAAGGACCAATGGAATCCTGCAGGTGTGTAGGCCAGACTCCCACCTCTGCACACAGAGTCCCAGATTCTAGCCTGACTGGCTTACCACCTGCCTCCTCTAGGCAAGAGAGACGGAGCTGGGAGTAGTCAGGTCAGAGAGAGTTAGAAGTGTAGGTGGACAAAGGACAGAGGCGCTTTCTGCTTTGAAGACATGAGAAGTGTTGCAGGGGACAGGAACATGAAATGTCATCATCCCTCTCAGACCCCTACAAGTGCCGGAGATGTCCAGCGGTGAGGACCCGCCGAGGGTCATCAAAATAAAACTGCCTCTACTCAAAACGCAAACAAGATTTGGGGCAGGAGTGCACAGTCACGATGCTCTACCTCACCAACACACACACACACACACACAGAGAGAGAGAGAGAGAGAGAGAGAGAGAGAGAGAGAGAGAGAGAGACAGAGACAGAGAGACAGAGAGACAGAGACAGAGAGACAGAGACAGAGATGGGGGGTCAGAGCAAAGGAGTACCCTGATGACCACTGAGTCCAGTCCCTTCCTTGGACACAGAAGGAAAGTGGGCTCCCAAAAGTTAAGCCCCGCCCACGGGCACAGGCTCTGTGAAAGGGCTAGGGCTCTTAACAGGTCTGCTAAGTCTTTAGACAATGTGGTCCTGGGACCCAAGAGAGGGTGCCTGAGGACGGGGTGGGCAGGGACCTGGAATCTTGGCATCCTGCTTCACAGGCTGACCCTTCTGCACACCACCACAACACATACGAGCCCTTGGGATCTTAGCCAGATGACAGTCTCCTCCCTGGCCCTGCCTTCCGGAAAGATGACTACACAGAGAAAAGCCAGAGCCAAATTGGTCCTGGGTACTATCTGTTCCGCAGCTCTGTTTTCCTGCCTCCTAAGAAGAGCTTTCCAGAGGAATAGCACAAAAGCACTTTACTCTTCTTTTGGGTGACAGAAGCAAGGAAGAAAGTTGAATGTATTAAAAATATACTCTGTAGACCAGCCTGGCCTCAAACTCAACGGAGCTCTACCTGCCTCTGCCTCCCAAGTGCTGAGATTACAGGCGTGTGCCACCAATGCCCAGCTAAAGGTCATAATTTTTTTAATGACACGTTCTTACCAAAGTGGCACCCTAGAACTCTCAGAAGTCAGCCGACTAATAATACCACATCAGATCCATTAACTACAAGGATGGAAATTGAGCTGCATTCAAAGAAGCTAACCAAATGATGGCTATGGCCCAAAATGAGGTAATGAGAGGCAACAAGATTGGGGAAAGACAGAGCATCCTTCCTGAGAGGAAGAGGGCTCATGGGCCTGTAGAGTTGCCCTGCTCAGGGAGCCTGGTCAGGGAAGCTTGCTCTCCACAGCTAAGACGTTTGCTCTTTGCTGACTAAGCAAGGTTCACCTAAATGCTGACTTAAGCCCTAGGACTCACCAGCCAACCAATGATCAAAAGGATGGAGGCTTCTCCCAGAGGCCAGCAGGAGTCCTGCTATTATAGGAAGAGTAGTAATGCCCAGAGGAAGGTGGGTGAAAGGACTAGACCATCAACAGGAGCCCAGAGGCCTTGGCTCAGGACGGGGAGAAAGCCCACCTCCATGGTCTCTGAGCAATAGCAAGGCCAGAAGAAACACAATATTTGAACATTTGCCCAATCTTGGGCGAGTTACTTTGCTCAATCGCAGTTGCCTTGCTGTAAAGTTGGACCCCTCCCCACCACCACCTCTGACCTCAGAGGACCATTAAGGAAGGCAGTGAGGGTAGAGATTGGCATGGTATGGGAGTGGCTGGTACACTGTGAGCCTGGCTCCTTTCTCTGCCTTAGATTACAAGGCAAGCACCACCAGAGACAAGGCGGGTGGTGGGGGGAGGGAAACCTGTCTCCCAGTGAGCTCTGGAGGAGGCAAAACATTCTAAAAAGGTCTTCAAGGGTCAGAGAGAGGATAGCTGTCCTGAGGCTTATGGTAGCGGTAGGCACACTCATTGGCCAGCCTCTTTAATGTCCCTCTGTTTAGGGAGCCCTGGGTTGTTTTTCCCCTAAATGAGGCATGCAGCAGAAATGAGTTGTAATTTTCACAGAAGATAGAACAGACGGGCTAGGGAACAGGGAAAGCAGTGATCTGCAGTTTCCTGGAGTTCCTGGGGGACAGGGGGAAGGACTCTCACTCCTTCTGTCAATCAAAAAACAGAGGCTTTCTCCTTTAACGTTGACCTTTAACCTCAGCAGAGCGCAGTCACTCCTTGGGTTTCTTGCAATATACCCAATACAGCCATCAGAGGCAGGCAGGACCCGAGGTGGTTTTAGCAGCGCACACTGACATTTCAAGGCAGTGGGTGGGTAATGCTGCTGAGCACATGGAACAGACGCAGAACGTGGCCCACCATGATGACTGTACAGTTAGCAGTGGGCCCTGAAACGCACACTGTAACACCTCCACATGAACATCACAGTCTGAAGGCAGGTGCAGGGCAGAGGGCATGCGCAAGGGTTTAACGAAGTCTATACCAAGCCCACATGCTGCAAGTGGGCCTGTCAGAGTCCATGGAGCTGGAGTTAGATGTGGTTGTGAGATGCCCCACATGGATGCTGGGAACCAAACTCTGGTCCTTTGCACGAGAAGAAAGGCAAGAAGGAAGAGAGTCCAATCTGGAGGCCTGTATCCTGCTATTATTCCTTAGGGAGGGAGGGTGGCTGCTATTATACTGCAGGTTCACGTCAGGCTCTCTTGGTCCGGTGCTATGCTCCTTTTATGTACGCATAAGCCAAGACCACTGTCACTGAACATTCTAGGTGGGTGACATGTAAAGTGGACTGATGCGAACAACAGAGAAGGCACATGGTGTCTGGTCCAGCCCAACACATCTGCACGGCTTTGCCTGGCTCCCTTAGCCCTTCGAAGGACCATCTATTTATTCATCTGCTAAGTGAGACAATGACTTCTGACAAGACTTCTAGGAAGCTTACAGGGTCTCTTGGGAAGGCATCAGTGACGTGAAGTGAGGAGTGGAGGGACAAGGCATTAGAATATGAGGACTCATGGGTTGGGGCAGTTATGAGCTTGTGCTGTTCTTGCAAAGGACCTGGGTTTGGTTCCCGGTACCCATGTGGGGCATCTCACAACCACCTATCACTCCAGCTCCGTGGGATCTGACATGCTCTCCTTGCCCCATGGTCACCTGTACTCAGGTGCACATGCCCATTTACCAACACACATAAATAAAATGAAATAAGGGGCTGGAGAGATGGCTCAGTGGTTTAAGAGCACCCGTTGCTCTTCCAGAGGTCCTAAGTTCAATTCCCAGCAACACATGGTGCCTCACAACCATCTAAAATAACATCTGAGGCCCTCTTCAGGCATGCAGGTGTACATGCAAATAAAGAACTCTTATACATAAATAAATACGTCTTTAAAATGAAATAAATCTTTTTTTAAAAAAACAACTTAGGGGTTACAAGCTCAACTTTTCATTCCCTCTAAGAGGTAAATCCGCTCAAGACACTTCTATATCCGACAATGGGCATAGCCAACGTTCCAACCATTTCCTCTCTTCTTCACTTTACCCTCGGTGACTAACCGATCAACATAAAGAACCAACTACATTTGGTTTCCACTTTGATCAGAACAATCATAGAGATTCAGATCAAAAATTGAAACGGGCTCTCTAGGACCAAGTGGCCAATGGGCCTCTTCAAATATACCACATTCCTCCCAAGTGCACGTCAAACCAGCCAGCGGTGCAAGAACAAGCCTTGGTGGGCAACACCTGTGGAATCATCTACCTCCAGGTTTAACACTCAGAAAGATGCACACTGGGCCACTTAGATGTCACCCAGAAGCTGAGAGACACTGAGAGAGACTGGTTCAAGTCATCTAGAAGGAATATGAACCAGGAACCTACCATCCATCACAAGACAGAGGCCGTGGAGTGGGGGAGAGCAGATGAAGCCAACTCTCTTGACACTCATGGCTCAGCTGCACTCACAGCCATGCTAAGCATCACATAGATCCTGCTTACAAGCTCATGAGGGGCTGGCGGCATACCCGTGACCTGCCTTTCCTTCCATCCAGGTCCCTCTCTGCTCTGCCTCCAAACCCCCGTGTCTGCTCAAGTATCCGAGCGTCGGCCTAGCTACTACCTGCTGTTGCTTTTAGTGCCCGGTGTTCTCGCTGCTGTCCATGCCAACTCCATCCATCCATCCTTGGCTGAAGTCCCACCCCCACATCAGCCAGCATTGGTAATGCTCCTTGATGAGCCTGCCTAACATCTGCAGTTCGCAGCAACTTGGCACTTAATTAGGCACAGTCTTGTCTTAAATAATATGTTAGCCACCTGTCTCTCCTCCACAAAAAACAAAAGATGGCTGACACACTGGAGAACATTTAAGAGCAGCACATAATCTTTAAAAAAGAAAAAAAAATTTTCTAGAAAACGCAGACCTTGCCAGCTATCACTACTATTTTGTCACCTCAACCCCCCTGAGTCTCAGATCCCATCTCCGTAGAATGGAATTAGTAACCTAAGCCCCAAGTGCTGTCATATGGCTTTAACTAGCAACCACCCACGAAAAGCCTAAACCCAGTCGTTCACATGAGCACACAGAAAGCACCCCCTTCGCTTCTCTTTATGCCCTTCAGAACCTCCACCGCATTGCAACCCAGAAGGCATTCAATCAATTATTGATTAGTTGACTAGTAGCATAAAAACAAACCAATAACATAATTATTACAGAAAGTAACAATGATCTGAACATAGTGATTTCTTTTTCCATGTGAACATAAGGTTGATGGTTAGGAAAGTGTTTTCAAAAAGCCTATTTTACCCATAGCCGTGTTCAAGATTACAAACGGCCAGTGTCTCCAAATCCACAACCCAGCCAGGCAGATGCCAAAACAACTAACACCACCACGGTGGTTTCTCACTTAACTCTCTCACACCAGCTATCATCAGAGGCCCGGCTTTGTTAGGTTCACGTCACACACAACTCTCCTTTCTTTAAAATGAACACACAGAAAATTACATATGCAGGGTTTCTTTCCTAAATGACTTAGAGTCTCTAGAAGGAATGCTGACCACTTTGTCCCCCAAGCAGAATTTTGTTTCTCAAACGTTGTCTTCTACTAGGGCTTTTCTACCTGAGCAGGTTGGGACGAAGTTAGGAAGCAAGTGTGAATGTTAGTGAAACCACTCCATCCGAGCAGAATGGAATAGTGGCGATCGCTCCATCAGCAACCATGTGGTTCATTCACAAGGATGGTGTTGGAGGCTGTGCCATCCATGGAGCTGAGAGCTGGTGCCGCGTCCTCCTGCCCCAACTCAAGAAGGGGCTCTCTGCAGCACCATTCACCTGGGCCTCTTGGCCTGTTTTTTTCACATCCATGGCATTTCTCTGGAGGGAACTGTCTCTTTCCGTAGTATTCACATTCCAGCTGGCGCCTTATACCACCAAACCGGACATCGCTTCAGTGCGAAGAGCGCATGCTCAGAAGCAGAATTTCCGGGACTCTAACACAGTCTTGGAACCAATCTTGCCCGGGTTAAGATCTGGGGATCTCATCTCTCCTGAGCCCCTAACTTCACGTAGGAAAAGATCTTGATGAATCCACCTTAGCCTCCAAAGACTAAAGTTAGTTCTCGGTATCAAAGAGTTTATCTATTTGTTCTCAATCTCCCAAGGCACTTCTGTCCTCACAGGAAACAAATAACTGGCCGGTGTCTTCTTTTCACTGATACACTTAAGTAATTAAGTGACCACTAGCGCTGCTTTCCAAGTTAGACAACTTCTAATGCTGAACTTTCCCTTAAATGGCTTACTGGTTCTTGTGACATACTGCTAACAATCTTTCCTGAAAATTTTAGTGGGCTTTTTAAAAAACCCTTTTCATTTCATCTGGGCATGGTATTATCACTGCTACTATAGCCTAAGAATTACTTACCAGCACTGGCACATCATTCCCAGCCTAAGCTGGTTATCATGCACTCAGGGATAACAGAACCATTGGCTAGGGTGCTCCTAGGGCCACCTAGGTCTATCCCAGGCATAACTAGCCCTGCCAGATGGTGGCTAATGGTAACCCTGTCAAGGCGGCATGGTGGTGCACTTCTAACCCCAGAAGTCAGGAGACGGTGTGGAGCTCAGTGGTAGACCCCTTTTCTAACACCCCTGAGACTTGAGCCCAACATTACAAAAAAAAAAAAAGTAACATTATCATCATACTCAGGAGGATCAATAAATTAAAGCCAGCCTGGAATAAACAGTGAGACCCTGACTCTTAACTCCAGGACTAAAACATAAAATAATAATAGTAACAAAGCCAACATAATTGAATTGATTGGGTCAGTGATAGACCACGTATAACCACTGTCAATAACTCTCAAATGTATTTCTTATTCTAGTATAGGGAAAATCACCTCACAGAAGAATATACAGGGATGACAGGACAAAAAGTAGACTATTGAATCTACTCCTCAACTTAAGGCCTTAATTGCTCACAGCTAAGGTTAATTTTAATTCATTGATATAAAATGTTGTATACTGATGCAAAATAAGTTTAATTTTGATACATTGAAATAGAATTCAAAATTAATATTATTCTTCACTCATTATTTTCTACTCTAATATGAGGTATTGTACACATACAACTCAATTAATACATGGTTTACTTCCAATACTCTGATAGTGCTATTACAGGCTGTATAGGAAAATTAAGTAATACAAGTCAATTGTTAGTTGATCAACTCATGATCATGTCAAATTCTGATATAATTTTATCACAGGAATGTATATCCGAGGTTTAACAAATAGGTATGATTCTACAGATAGATAAAATAGATATGGTCTTCAAAAACCTCAGAGACCTACAGAATACGGCACTTTAAAATGTTTTTATTCTGGGGGCTGGAGAGATGGCTCAGAGGTTAAGAGCACTGGCTGCTCTTCCAAAGGTCCTGAGTTCAATTCCTGGCAACCACATGATGGCTCACAACCATCTATAATGAGTTCTGGTGCCCTCTTCTGGTGTGCATGAAGACAGTGTACTCATATACATAAAAGAAATAAATCTTAAAAAAATAAACCAAAAAACAAATGTTCAAAAAATGTTTTTATTCTTTGATAATAAGACAAGTTAAATCCTGACAACACCTAGCCTACCTCAAAGAAGATGATGAGCATTGAAGAAACTCCTTGCAGAGATGGCTTCGAGTGTGGCAAACAAGCCACTGGATAAAAATATCCTTTTATCTGCCACAGAAAAAATTCTGCCTAAAAGGGGCAAGCTTGGATATAGGCAGAGCTGACTGCCAGACTCTGCCAAGACAGGGTAAGCAAGTCCTCAGTAGTTCCTGCCTCACAAATATGTCTGTCAGATATATTGGGCCAGAGGGCTGAAGAAGATGCTCCAGCATTATAGAGAGTTTTGGGTGACTGTTCAGGCAGCAAACTGTCATGTTTTTCTCCTTTTGGAAGCACTTCCTGTTTCCTCGGGTAGTTAACTTTATTCCTTCTCAAGTCTCTGATGTGGTTGGAGACCAGATAATTTTAAAATGAAGCTTAGTTGTTTAGGCGTTAGGAAGATACTTTTATGTCTAGATAGATACTTTTAAGTTGATAGATTTGAGCTTTGATGGATATTGATTTAGTTCAAAACCTTAGACTCACCAAGATAAAACAGATATTTTCTTCAAGGTTGCCAAATATCTTTTGATTAGACATTATGTATGTAAGTCTTACCTATTGGTTTGTCATAATTGTTCTTACTGTATATTTTTTTTAAATGGCCATTTAGACAGAAAGGGGGAATTGTTGGTCTGATGTATTTGATACTAATTAATAAAAGGCTGTCACACCTGGGCAGGGCAAATGAGATAGGTGTAGCTAAGGTTCCTGGGCTTGAGGAGACAGAGAGAATCCTGGGAAGAAGAAAGACCTGAGGAGAAGAGAGGAGAAGCACGTGACCAGCATGGGTGGAGGATTTGGCCCAGATGAAGAGCATTAGCAAGTATTTGGGATTATTGATGGGCGGTGGCTTGATAGAAATTATTAGAAGCAGATGGCATGGGATTGGGACAGGTATAGGATGCCTGCCTCACTATGGGAAGTAGTTTAGGGGACTGATATGTGCCCTGCCCCAGGTTAACTGAGGTCATTTTAAAATATAACAGGTATCCGTGTCTTGATTGGTTGCTAGTGGGGTAGAAAATACTGCCATAAAAATAATTATAGGCCTGATAATAAACATTATTAGGCTATAGTGGTAAATTAACAACAACAGGTGTGGAGTTCAGTGGTAGACCTCTTGCCTAACACCCCTGAGGGGAAAAAAAAGTAACATTATCATCACACTCAGGAGGATCAGTAAATTAAAGCCAGCCTGGAATAAACAGTGAGACCCTGACTCTTATCTCCAGCACTAAAACATTAAAATCATAATAGTAACACAGTCAACGTAATTGAATCGATCGGGTCAGGGATAGAGCAGGGATAACCACTGTCAATAACTCTCAAAAGTATTTCCTATTTTAGTGTAGGAAAGATCACCTAGCCAAGAGATGTGTGCTCCTCACATGATGTCTATATAAAATATAAAGCCTGGGGTTTAGCAGGTTCAAATAATCTCCCACCTCCTAACCTGAAAACTGACTTCCAAGTGATGCAAACACACGGTGAAGCTGGAAACAGGAGCAGACCTGAAAACACACCACTTCCAACCACTTCCCCCTTTCAGGGATCTCTCAAACCTTGCAAAAGGTACTCTGGGGTCCGAAAGGGACCTGACCCTCTTAAGACACATAACTGAGTATCTCCCAGCCATGGCTAACAACAACAACAACAACAACAACAACAACAACAACAACAAATCTCTTCAATAATTTTTGGCCTCAAAGTTTACTCCTAAGCATCCCCGTTCCAGTCCCCTGTTCAGGATCATCCAGTGTTCAGCTAGTAAGACAATTTTTATTCAATGGGAAGTCTCAGGTCAGGAATCTTCTCCACTAACAAATACAGGGAAAGCTTTACTTATGAATTGTCTTGGGAGATGAAATCAAATGTTGTGGGATGTGTTATGATGCTGGAAAAAATCATGAGAATCTAAGATCTTGAGAAGATCTCAACATCTTATAGGTAACAATTTTTTGAAACCATAACCAAGTAATCATCAAACCGCCCCAGCAAGAGCTCATCTCTGTACCTTCAACAACTCCATGCCTTTACCACTAAATGCCCGCATCCTTTATCTCCTGCAGACAAAACTCAAGTATCTATGTTCACATTGACGCAGGAACTACTCGCCATTTTTCATTCTTAGAAACAACACAAGCTGCTAGAGATGAGGGGTACTCATCAGCGTGTCCTCGGGGAGCTTCTGTCAGGTCGGACTTGGTTTTTCGTGGGCGCTTTGGTAAAGACACTCTGTTGTGGGAGCTTTTGAAGAACCTGTGATGAGACCTTTTGCCTCTGAAAACCTTTCATAATGAGGCTTTAAAAGGTTCTGTTACTAATGGTAAAATGACCTTCTACCCTTCCACTTGCGATGTGAGACTTTTCTTTTAGTCCTAAGGCTTAAAAGAAGACCCAACTGTTATCATCACCACCCCCAATTAAGCGTATGATATTCTTTGAATCAAGGATCGTCAAGACTACGCCCCATGGACCAGCCGCCCGTTTTTGCAAAGGCTTTTTTTGAAACACAGCCACGCCCATTCGTATGCACACTGTGCGCAGCCCCCAGAGTAGGACAGCTCCAACAGACGCCTGACCGCAGAACCTAAGCTGTTTATTATCGAGGCCTTTATAGGAAGAGCATGTGAGTGTCCATGATAAACAGGGAAATAAACTGCTTATTCAAAGTCACCTCTTCCCCAGCAAAACAAAATGAGACATGGCTGATCCCAGGAGGTAATGTTTGAAAATTTAAGAGTTGATCCAACACTCTTACAAGCACCCTCTATAATGAATGCACATAGGACCTAAAGTGGTTATGAGACAAGGAATTTAAATAACAAAGATTCTGGAAGAATCTGTACCTATAGATCTATCTACACACACACACACACACACACACACACACACACACACACACACACACGCCCTGAACACACAAGAGGGAGGCAAGATTTTACTCAAAGTTCTGAATTTCAATTTGCTCGTTTGGGGATGAAACTTGAATTCAAGTTCTAGTCACACAGAACGACATGGAGGTCTCAGAAAAAGGGAATGTGATATGATGCGTGACTCGCTAGTCAGCAATAGGAATGCAAATATGAACCTCTGTAAACTGCACGCCCTTACCCAGTGCTTTACAGAGAGGGTCTTCCATGGACATGCAGAGAAAAGGGAGCAGATAGTGAACTATTTGTCTGCTGGAAACATACCCCAAATCCCTGGTGTCTGGAACGACGATGACACAGCTCTACCCAGAGACCACCCAAGCGCCCTTTCCTACCACAGAACTCTAAGGCAGGATACACTACCTGCATCCCAGGGCTAACATGCAAATCTCCTGCTCAACTTCAACCTTACCCAGACCTCTAAATCCAAAACCATCAAAACACATTCCAAGTACATCCTGTACACAGTCACACTTGGCTTAGTCCCCGCCGAGGTGATCTTCAGTGTTGGTTTTTCATCTACTACCAAACATTTCCAATGGAGAGATCTCACCAAACTATTTACAATTTCACTTCTCTTGAAAAGCCAGAAGACAGCCGAGCAGACGATTCCGTTAGTAAAGTGCTTGCCGGGCAAACATGAGTCTGTAAAAACAGGACATGGTGGCACATGCCTGTAGTCCCAGTGCTGAAGATGGAGAGACAAGAAGATTCTCCAGGGCTTTCTGGGCAGCCAGTGAGCTCCAGAGTCACCGAGACCTTGCCTCAAAACATAAAGTGGAGAAGCTGTTGAGGAAGACACGAAACATTGACCTTTGTCCTACCCACACACACACACACCACCAACACCACCCACATACATACACACACACCCTCCAACCCTCCAACATACCATAACACACCCCCCTCCCCCATCCCAACACATAACACACACACACACACACACACACACACACACACAAGCATACATGCCCCCCACATACATATACACACATATGCATACATGCATGCATAACACACACATGTACATACCTCCCTGTCCCTCCTACATACTTGACACACACAGACACACAAGCATCCATAACCCCTACACACATACGTGCACACACCGCCATCCCACCCACACACACACATGCTTGGCTGGAAAACCTGAGAACTCTGATCATTCATTCCTTCACCCAGCATCTTTTAAGCTAAGTAGCAGCTGCCCCATGCAGACACAGTGTTCTTGGCACTACACACTCTTATCCCTGTGACCTGAGGCTGAGCACCAAGACATGTTCCCCTTCTCCTTAGCACGGTCGTTTTCCTCACACCTCACCTGGGTGACTTACTGAAGACACCTGCTCTGCAGTCAAGTGAGCTTCAGCTCTCCTTCTGACCCATTATAGCAAGCGGTGTGCTTGGACTTCAACCCACGTGCTAATCCTTTATAGTGACTACTGTGCTTTCAAGTACACAAATCACTTTCCTCTTCTCTTTCTCTTTCTCTTTCTCTTTCTCTTTCTCTTTCTCTTTCTCAGGCTCGCATATACATCTTCCTCCTTCCTCTTGTCAGTGAACATATATGGACACAAAGCACCTGCATTCCTAGCCAACAAGTCAACATCACATGCTTGAAAACAACACCACTGCCTTCATGACCTGCCATTGAGGGCACCTTAATATCCTGAGCATCTTCCATCTCTGGTCATTTACATTGATACAACAACTCAAGGGCAACCTCTGTATCCCAATAAGCATCACCATAACAGCAACCCCTTATTCAGAAAGACACACCCACTAGGAAGAGATTGTCTACCCATCTGACTCGAAATACCCTTTTTCTAGAATGCAAACTAGAGGGGCTTCCATTGAAACCCCTTGTCTCTAGGAAATATGTTTAACCGCCCAGGTTACCTAGGACTCGGTTAGTGATATGTAATAAATGTGTGATATCTGCTTTATACTCCAAGTATTGACAAACAGATGAATGGATAAGCATCATGTGCTTTATACCTACATTCAACCCCCAAACGAGGGAAGTGTCATGACTAGCATAAACTCTCCTTGAAGATATTATGCAAAATGAAGTAAGTCAGTGGCCAGAGGACAATTGCATGAGTCCATTTATTCAGAAATATGTGAGGTAGTCAGATCCCTAGAGTCACAGAATAAAGTGATGGCACCAAACACTACTGTTGTCCCTGTAACCAGGGGCTGGAGAGGAGAGAGAGTTGGTGTTCAAAGGGGATGTTTCAGCAGGAGATGAAATTGTTCTAGAAGTGGGGCAGAGATCATTCCTCAATGACCTAAACATATTTTTGCCACAGAACTGTACACTTAGTGGTTAACGTCATGGGCTTTATCTTTGGAATATTTTACCACAATGTAAGGGAGAAGGGCGAGGAAGATGGCTCAGTAGGGTGTGTTTTGCCATGCATGCATAAGAACCTGAGTTCAGGACCCAGCATGCACATGAAAAGCCAGGAGCCACAGCAGCACATCTGTAAACCTAGTGCTGGTGGGGAGTCGGGGACAGAGCCAACCAGGACCCCACAGCTCACAGCTGTCAAGATCTGGGTTCAGTGAATGGTCATGTCTCAAAAACTAAGAGAAAAGTGACATAGAAAAACATATAACATCAACATCAACTTCTGGCCTACATGCACACACAAATAAATATACATGCACACATGTATGCATGCATGTACACACACATACAAAAACAAAATACAAAATTCAAAGGGGCATATGGTGGTGTTAAGGACAGTAACATATTAGGGGTGGGAAACAACCTCCTTTTTGGTACTTGGAAAACTTAAGAAGTTCAAAGTGCAAGTTGCATGTGACCGTCAGTCTAAAAGAAGGTTAAAACCCCAATGGCAACAGCACTGAAATGTCATACTCCAGCTCCACCTGGCCCCAGTGGGAGCAAGGCCAATGCTCAGAGGGAAACATCTGGCTTGGCAGGCTAATCCAGATGACCCTTCAGACAGCATCCCTCTTCAACTTTGGGAAAATTCTACCCCAGGGGGTCCACCTAACAGCTTGCACAGCTGCCAGTTTGGGAAGGCCAACTCAACAGTACCTTTCAGGCAAAAAAAAAAAAAAAAAAAAAAAAAAAAAAAATGGTAACCTCAAACCTTCCAAGCATATGCTCAATCTCTCACATTTCTGCAAACCTTCTTGGCTGCAGAACAGTGGCAACATTTGCTTTTCCACATAACCAGGATTTGAATAAGTCTGCTTTGGCCATGGAAGGGAAGATGAAGTGGGGCCAGGTGGGGGGGGGCACAGGATGGGGGGGGGCAGGGGGGGACCAACTCTGAGCTGAGAATAAATGTAGCATCAACATCAGGTATTTCTCACTTTTGATGCTCCCACCTGGCATTCAAGCCAGTGGCAACTGCTGTCCCAGAATGTGCTTCTAAATAAAACAAATCTCGGCAAGCAAGAGAGGTGAGTCCTTGCAAGAGTTCTTTGTTGTAAGTCACTCCTGCAGGTCAAGGATGATAAGCAAATCTTACAGATGTTATAAGACCATTGGAAACAGTCTTTTATTTAACAGAAACGTACACAGACTTCACCCAACCCCTACATTATTGCAAAGCTTTACCACAGTTCTACACATATTATAACTTATGCGTGTGGGTTGGAGAACAGATTATTATTATAATTAACATTTTTGACAAGGGACATTTTCTATCAGAAAATGATAGAAAGACACTCTTGGTGACACTCAACCCCCCCACTCCCTTCTCTCGAGTGGGAAACCTGAAGGGCCTAATGGAAACTCTGCCTGCCTCCCCTCCCCCCTTCAATGGCAGGTGAGATTTAGTCCTGGAGTAGGACATATCAGTAATACTGTGGCTCTACGACCTTTGCTGACCCAGCCTTAAATCATGTAAAAGACAAGCTAAGTGGAAGCCAAGAGGTAGAACCCAGTGGCCCAGAGAGTCAGCTGACCTCCTGAGCTGGTTCAAACATGCAATGCCGAATTCCATTTCATCGGCCATAACAGCCACAAAGGACACACGTAGAACACTTGCCTTCCCACTTCTCCCCACAAATGACTGAGTTTCAAGTTCTTATCTCTTAAGCCAACTCCCTAGTCTTCGGAGCAACTCTCGGTTCTCAGGCCCCTGATGTCTGCTCAGTAGAGCTCCCCTTTGCCAACTCCTTCTAGGAGCTGTTGGCTGACTGAGCCAAAGCCAACTCAGCTCTGCCTACTCCTGGCTGTTTGGGTTTTTTTGTTTTGTTTCATTTTGGGTTTTTGTTTGTTTGTTTGTTTGTTTGTTTCTTCATTTAATTATTTTAAACAAAATCATTTCTGTTTGGATCTGTTGAACTTTGCGGCAATGCATTCAGTCGGTGGGTAGAGTTCCTTCCTGACGCATGCCTCATGAGATGAGATGGGGAAGCTGTAGCTTTACTTTCAGATCAATGGGTCACATCTGAGGGGAGGGGCAGCTGGGAAGGGGGTACACTGCTGGTTCGGGGCTAGTTTATTTCAGTCAGATCCTAACACGTAATGAATATCAACAATACTTTGCAGTGGGCTTTGGAAGAAGAACTGACCGCCCCTCACTTACCACATCCAACTCACGGAAATAAAAACATACCTAAAGCACATACACGAACGGCTTTCTTAAAAGCCTGAGAGAGCAGAGTTGATCTTTATTTCCTTATTAAAAATGTGGGGTACTTTTCCTTGGAGTCAATATGACGCCTTTATTTTACAGTAAGCACTCTTTTGATTTCAGGTCTTCACAAAATTGCCTTTTTTTTTTTTAAACCTTTGAAGTAGAAGGTACTTTAAACAAAAATACTGTGCAATGTCAGCACTTTTTTCTTTTAAATATTGAAATAAATAAAATAGTTCACTTTTATTTTTGTCTTTGTCAGTTTATGTTGTTATTTCTATTGCAGAACAATCTCCAGTCCGGGCTGGTACTTTCTCACAGGCATTCCAGGCAAAGGCAATGAAGAATTTTTAAAGGGGGGGAAAAAAGATAAAATCTTCTTATTGCACAAACTTGAGCCATTTCTGAAACTTGGCCGAGCTGAGTGAGAGACACTGGAGGCTTTTCTGTCCAATCCCTGCCGGCTCCAGTATCAGCTGAAATCCACACTCAGGAAGGGCGGGGCAAGAGAGGAGGAGGAGGCGGCTTGTCATCTGAATTCTCTTCACCTTCCTCAGGAATGGCTTGCTTGAAGGATGCGCAGTTCCTGGGTCACAGAGTGAACTGCAGAGGGAAAGGCAACGAGAGATAAAAAAACAACAGCAGGGAACAGCTACCTAAGAAAGAAAGATTAAAATTAAGGATGAGGGTAGGGGATGAAAATGGAATGAATTGAAATAAAAGAAAACCACTAATTAGTGATGGAGCTAAAAAGCCATAGCTTTGGGCAATGAAAACCAGGCTCGGCTCTCTGGTGTCTCGGACATCAACAATGTGAAATCAGCCAACAACAGGGCAGGGTAACCACTGAATGGCCCAGAGAACACAGAAGATAAAAATGGGTGTACCCAAAAGGGGGGAGGGAACCCAACGATTTCAACATGGAAACCAAACAAACCAAATCTTTTCAAAGTTAACACATTCCAGAAAAGACCATTATGAAATCATGTCTTCCAATCACCTACGTGGAAATAAGTCATTCTGGGGTGTAAGAACAGCCACAGATAAGCCCAGACACTGTTCCATCTGGCCCATGACCAAAAAAAAACAAAAAACAAAAAACATGACTTTAAACACACATGCATCTTCACCTCCAACCCTGGCCAAGTGATAAAGAGTGTCACAATTACTCAGAGAGAAACCAAACCACAGGGTGCCCTCCAGCCCTCTACTAGCCCAGTGACGCCAGGGGTTGGCTCTGTACTGGTAGCACTTCAAAACAGGTGGGAAGGATGCCAGCTAGGTATAGGTTTTGCTTCCAGCTGAAATGGAGCCTACAAAGCTATTTGTCTTTAGCATGAGGCAGTCAATATGAGGAGCAGACGATAACAGCAAGTGCTTGCATTCCCCCCTCAGGTGCCGTTTGTGAGGGCACAGAAGGAACGTCAGTGGATAGTCCCCACATAGCTGTGAGTTCTGCTATGGCAGAAGAAGCCTAAATGGAAAATGACCAAGGCAGAGGGAGTAAGGTTGAAAACCAACTATCTCCACCTCCTCTGCATTTAAACTCCTCTGTCTGCCAAGCTGCTCCATCTGGTCAACCCAAGACATCATCCCTTGGCCAGGTGCATAGGCCACAAAGAAACACGTTTCCAAAACAGACTCTATACATGCATGTTTTCAAAGGGAAACAGAAAAAGTCCACATTTCTAGGCCCGCCAAGCCTCCATGTACATCTCTTTCTGTTCCTGCCATCCGCTCCATCCCACCCTACACAGCCACACTTCCCTGAGCTGATGGTTCGGTGCTGCCCGGCTAGCTACTCTCTTTTCCTGTTCTTCAACTCAACTAGTGCCATGTGACTCCAGCCCTTTCACTTGAAATATAAGCCAGGGTGACTTTTCTTCTGACTTTCCCAGGTTGCCTGTCATTTGTCTGCTCATTGAATATTGGTCAGGATTTTATCCCCTCGAAGAGTCTTTTTGTTCCTCCTCCAGTGGTCCTGACCCCTGAGGACAGATGGCCCCTGCCACTTTGTCAGAGTTCATATCATAACCCAAATCAGGGCATTTTACTTTCTGTAAATTTCTACCTTTCAACCATCCACCAACACCACACACACACACACACACACACACACACACACACACACACACACACACTTTTGAGTTTGCGCTTTTGGCATTCATTTTCCTCCCATTTATTTTGGCTAAGTCAACGACATGCTATGGAAAATGCCTCACTATTCTTGGTCTCCTACTCTCAGCCCCTCCAAAGAAGCTTAGCTCGGCATCTTTACCCACACTGACAGCTCTCCACCACCTTCGCCTTTCACATCCTCATTCTCTCTCCTTTCTCCCTCTCTACCACCACTTCACTGTCCTCCAACTCTCAACTTTTCTTTCTGCCCTAACCAGTGGATGCTGCTTCCGATGACAGTTTCTCTACCATCCCATGAGAAATATTAGTCAAATATCCAATGTGTATGGAATAAGACTTCAGAGTATCTCCACTAATTATCTCAGAAGCATGGCTAAGTTCTCTCTTTATTTCATTAAGTATGTTATGGTGGTGTTGGGTATTATCTGGCAGGATGTCACCCTTGCCCTCAGGAACACACACACACACACACACACACACACACACACACACACACACACTCACACACACACACATATCATCACTGGAGGAGAAAGACTACCGGTAAGAATAATATATGACAACACAACCTTTGAACATTCTTCCATGTTATTTTTGCCATTTTGCATGGATCGAGTTGTGATTCCCGGCTTTGCTTTTAATCCAGCTCTACCTCCATCCTTTCTGACAGCAAACCTGCAGCCTAAAGAACATCAGTCTCTCTCTGGAGCTTGTTGGTCTGGAGGGCTCCCTCTAAGAAAATCTCCCTGGTGACTGTGAGCGGCAGCAAAAGACATCACATACCACCCTATGAGAGCCCCTTGCATCCTGAGGATTGGTAGCTATCTGGTCTCACTCTCCCCAATTGGTTACAAGTAATTCTATTGGCCAATAAATCTATTAGTCCCAGTTCCACTGTATCTTAGCTTTACAGTGCATACTACCTTACATGGTCCTCAGCTCCTAGTCACCAAATGAAGACAGGCACAGCTGAATAATAGCGCTATCACCCTATCTATGAATGTACTAGCTGGGAACTTCAGCTGATAGGCCAAATGTATTTCTCACCAGCAGAGGGCTAAATCAGTCATGGGCCTCCTGGATAACAATGCACTGAGAAGGATACAACCTCCTCTTTATAGCAACTTTACCAAAAATGCACAGCCTCGTTTACATCATTAGGAGATGGCACAGAAACTTAAAGGAAATGACTATGAAACGATTAGCTGACACACTACAAAAGTCAAGCATCAAGGCTCAAAGCCCAAGGCAGATGCTGGAACTTGTTACTCCAGGTCACAGAACTTTGGGAGGACAGGCTAGCTGGGTGTGATGTGTGATCCTGGATCAGAAAAATGGCATTGCCAAGAGAATAGGCAGAATTTGAATTATGGCTGCAGCTTGTAGTGTTGGAGTAAAATGAATTTCTGGTTGTGATTGGTATAGTGTGGTTTTTGGAGGATCTGGGTGAAGGGCATATGGGATTTTTAAATTTAGTAACTTGGAAGTTTTTAATAAGTGTGAAATTCTTAGGTGTTTTTGTTTTGTTTTGTTTTGTTTTGTTTGTTTGTTTTATGTTGCTGTTTGCTTGCTTTTTAAGTTTAGTCGTTGATTGAAAACCAGGATTGAGATACTTTTGAACCTACTAAAGTTTTTTTTAACCTGTTTGTTTGTTTTTAAGCTAAACCAATGACTTCTTTTGTGTGGATGTGGGGGTGGGGAATGCAGGCGTGTGCATTACAAGTCATAGGGCAACCTCAGGAATCACTCAAAGGCAATGACTACTGTATTTTAGACTAGCCTGCAACTTACCTACCACACTAGGCTGGATGGTCAGCTAGCTTAAGGGTCTTTCTATCTTTTCCCTCACTCCTACCCCAGCACTAAGATTACAAGCATCTCTGGGGTTTTTTGTTTTGTGTTGTTTTGTATTTGGGGGGGTTGTTTGTTTGTTTGTTTGTTTGTTTGTTCTGGTTTTTTTGGGGGGGGTCAGTTCTGGGAATTTAGGTCTTCTGTGCTATCTCCCCAGCCCTAGCTAATAAATCACCTCTAAAGGAGATCTTCCACCAATTTAATTATTTTAGAAGCCAAGCAAGCAAAATGGCTTTCCCTTTATTGTTATTTTGGATAAATAGTAAGAAATCACTCTTATTGAGCACGCCAGCGTTGTGCGGTTCACTGTTGTAATGTCACAGGCTCTCCTGCACATGATCAAAATGGGGTTCCAAGTATTCACTCCCTGACACCACACCATCCAAACCCCAGCCACACAGGAATCCCTGTCCTAGTCCTTTCAGGAAGTTCATGGATCTTGGGCACTGCTGCTTCTCAGCACAATTCTACTGTCTACTTCAGTGGTTCTCAACCTTCCTGATGCTGGGACCCTTTAATACAGTTCCTCATGTTAAGGTGACCCCAACCATAAAATTATCCAGTTGCTACTTTTTAACTGTAATGTTGCTACTATCACGAATTGTAAATATCTGATATGTGGGTTGAGAACCACTAGGTTTTGTTGATTTGTGTTTGGTTTATATATTGAATACTCTTCTCAACCCAATGAAGATACAAAGCCCTTTAGTGATTCTATTCAAGATATCTTCAAACATGTGATGTGTGAGGAAGTCGGGATAGAGTGAGTTTAAGATTTTTTAAAAAATGAGTAGACCCAGATACCCAGAACTTATTGACTTTAGAATTTTAGACCAATCACCTAAGCTGATTAAGCCTCAGTTTCCTCACCAGAAAAATGGAGATAGATGACATCTCAATTCACAAGGTTGTTTTCAGAGTTATAATCAATGGTGTCGTTCACATATTAAAAGAAAAAGAAAAAAATGTCCACATCCGGGGGCATAGAGAAACTTAGGCATCACTCACAGCAACAAATTCACACAGGAACTCGAGTCCAGAACTCAAAAGTCTTTCATGTCTGCTCTAGGTTCCCTCTCACCAGCTCAAATACGTGCCTCACTTAGAAAACTCTCAACATAAGCAACTTCACTTGCGAAGGCAAAACAAGATCCCCTGTGGGAAAATTCCTAATGCATGAGTCTGCTCAAAGTTTAAGTACATGTTCAAGATCATATTCATCAGCCATAAACAGGAGGCAAATTAGAACAAAATTAATTAATTTTATTCCACCATGAAGGAAGAACCTCCAAACAGCCTTTAGTTCTCTCCCCAAGTAATGATCTCCTGTTCCCTCAAGTGCTATCTAACGGCAGTATCAGACTTTATCCCATTAGGTGCATAGAGACACAAAGCAAGCAGGAAGGCTTAAAGGGATGCTATTGATGTGAACATCCTGTATATGTGTGTATATATATTTTATTATTATTATTATTATTATTATTATTATTATTATTATTATTATTATTAAATCCTTCTCTATAAAATACCAGCAGTAAATTTGATTGCTGACTTTAAGGTACCTTTAAAAAATTAAATGCATATTCCTCATTCCCAGTGCTGTGTTGATCTTACTCTCTGATCTCCTCATAGTCTTCGGAACAGGAAATGACGTCTTAGATCGGGGTTGGAGCAAACATCAGATAGTCGCCTATTACAACAGTTACCTTTACATCGGCAGTTTCCCCCAGAGGAGTCGATTGTGGCACACAGTTCTGTGCCTTGGCTTCCCCTGTGCTGGGGCCTGGTCCTGAGAAAAACCAGGTGGCATTTCTGAAGTGTTCTGGTCCTGTCATCCCACAGGTGAGTGCGATTTCCTTTTCGTTCCAAAATGTTCGTAGTGATTCTTAATCAAAACCTTCTAGCAGCCCAAACAACTCCTATAATTCATGAGGCCACAATAAAAGTCCTTTTGTCCCCATGAGGCACCCAGGGTGTGTTTAAAGATTATAGTTTATGTAGAAGATGAGTTGCCTACAATATTATTCTGTACAAACCTTGGTCAGAATCAGAATTCTCTTCAATGAGACCTAGTCGCTTATTCTTAAGCAGGTGAAATGGCCTTTTAGAAGATTGGCTTTTAAAGACACATTCACCTCAGGCATCCTTCACTTCAGCTGGAACTGAGTGAAGTCTAGAATGTATAATTTTTGTTCCTTAACTAAGGCCAACTTGAGAGACAGCACCAACACAGGGCCTGCAGAAAAGCTCTAGAAGCAGGCTGCTGGGGGTCAAAAATCAGGTTCCTCACTATGTGTGGGTCCTTAGGTGGGTTTCACCTCATTCCCAGGCCTCAGCTTCTTCGCCTATAAACTGCAGTCATACAAGCATTTATCTTGGGGGCTCATGATGGGAGTTAAGTATTCTAAGGAAAGCACACAAAACAGAGCCCAGCACACACAAGCACACTCTGCTCTCTAGAGGTGGGAGATGGAGACCTAATATCAACACCATCGGGTTTTCTGGGATCCAGGACAGCCAGCTGCCTTCTCTTACACCACCCTCTCCTATGCCTTCTTGCCAAAGCGTCGCCCTTAAAGCTTTAAGACACCTCCCTCTGGAGCGATGTCTGTTCCACTCACTCAAACTGCGCTCAGTGAACCTCTCCAGGTTGACTTTTCCTTGACTGAAAGGTGGAAAGACAGATAGGAGTCTGGTCATCTTCCAGGTTCTGTCCAGTTCCTTTTTATGTTTTCATTAAAGACCATGCATTCTGAGTTTGCTTATAGATGACGGTGATAGACAGAAGTGAGTCGTGATGCTCAAACATTGTGACGCGGCACCGCTGTGCTCACGTTGGCTGTACGGGTGGAGAAGGGTGACAGCTACTGTGCCTAACAGGAGAAACTGAAAAAAAATCAAACTAACCTAGCGAAGGAAATCAGAAAAGCAGTAGTCACTCTCAGATGCTGTCCTGGGGGTTAGCCTTGTTAGATAGCTCTAAACTATTGGCTCCTTATTAGAAGCACAGGTTAGACTCCTAACGTGACTTTTTTTTTTTAATAATTTGTTTTAATTACATGGGTCTTAAATATCCCAAGTTCAAAGTCAAATTATCACTGATGATTCCAGGACCATGAACAACTAGGCAAGACTTCAAACCACTGTGTAAACTGAATATATTTATTTTATTGACCTGGATGCTCATATATCATCAGCGACAGACATAAGGCTATGAGCCCAGTATCTGAATCAAAGGAGGAAAGGGCAGAGGTGGAACGTGGCAGCAAGAGCAGAGACCCACGGGGGAACTAGTGCGTGTGAGCATGCAGGAATATTACCACAGGGGAGGTCTATGACTCATTCCTGAGGAACAAGACCACATACAATTTAGGCCGATTATCCCCAAGGCGAGAACAGACATCCAGATAGGCTTATACCCATCTGAAACAGAAGAGGAGCAGTTGCTCTATCTTGGGCTACTAGGAAAACTCAAGAGATGTCCCTTTGTAGGCGTGTCTGCGTGGCCTTACTTTTGCTGGGTTAGTTCGTTATCCTATGAGTAGCCTAATCCGGGGAGCTCTGCCCAAGGCAGGCTGTGGACGCAGGCCTCCTCGGATACTTACAAGCAGCCGGTTGGCTAGGCACCCAGAAGAACCTCACAATGTGTGCTCATGGATGCCCAATACACTGGCCAGACTTTGTGGGAATTCAGAATCTTCAAAACGGTCCAGTCTGCTTAACCAGAGCTCTTTCATTTGGTTATTGTTTGTTTGGTAGGTTGGTTGGTTTATTCTGTGTGTGTATATAGATGCAAGGATGCAAGTGCTCCTGCGTGCTCCTCTGTGTCTGTGTGTGTACACACATGCCGCGCGCACACGTGGCTATCAGAGGACACAACTTACAAGAGTCAGTTCTCTCCTTCCACCATGTGGGTCCCACCGATCAAACCTGGGTTATCAGGCTTAGCTGCAAGCACCCTTGCCCACTAAGCCATCTTGCCAGCCCAGAGATCTTTAATTTAGACTCAGTCCCTTGGCTGTGAAACAGGTCCCCAGAGCCCAAAATGCCACCCTAGACATGCAGCACACTGTTCTCTGCCTCTTTATTCCTATCCAAGCCAACAGACTTCACCTCCACATTTAACCAAGGGAAAAAGTCAGCCAAGCACTTCCCCAGCCGCTTTCTCTTGCAGTTAAAGCCAGAAGCCAGAAGCCAGAAGCCAATGGAGTTTGCCATTCTCTATACAGAGCCCTTCCCCCACGCCCAAGCCAGTATCCGCATGCACACACAAGCCAGAGTCTCCAGTCACCACCCCAGCACCACAAAGGGAGGACCCCAAAACACAAAAGAGCAAGCGTAGAAGAACCAAAGTAAAGAAATAAACAAGGGAGAAAAAGAAAGAAAAAAAAAAATAAAAAAGAAGAGGGGAAAAAAAAACTATGATGGTTTTGCACTCATTGTGAGATAATTCAGCCAGGACATACCTGTTTAAGCAGGGCCTCCCAGCTGCTCTGTTCTCAGGGACTGCCAATGGGACAGTCTTCTCTATCCCTGAGGCCTCGGGACCAAGTGATGCTTTGGTTTATTTCAGGAAATGCTATTGGAAAGATAAAACAACGTGCCTAGCAGGCACTATAAAAAAAAAAAAAAAGTAGAAGAAATACAGAAGACGGCATCGTCCAGTGGGCGGCTACATGTTTTCCCACAGGGGCGAAGGGAGGGGAGATGCACTGTGCGGTATCTCTTGTCCTTCCAGGGATGCCCCGGCCTCAGTTGCTCTATCAGAGCAAGCGGAGCCTGTGATCTGCTGACATTCCATTCTGTGTTTTCGGAAGCTGATCTTTGCCAGGAGGAAAGTGAGGAAAACCCAGCAACAAGGAAAGAGGAGAGGAGCCGAGGGAGGCAGCCACTGCTGGTCAGGGCCAGCGCTGGAGGGAGGCCAGTTGTTAAGTGGCCCCAGGCTTCTCTGGGATGGTTGCCATTTCTCACAAGCAGAAAGGTCATGGAGGAGACATGCGGAGGGGTCTGCTCTGTGGAGTCACCAACTGCCATTGAGGAAATCCTACACACGCACGCACACACACACACACATACACACACACACACACACACACACTGGCTTGCCTTTAAACAAGACATTACTTTCTTTGATTCTCTCTCTCTCTCTCTCTCTCTCTCTCTCTCTCTCTCTCTCTCTCTCTCTCCCCCCCCCCTTGCATCTGAATCTAATAATAGCTATTATATATAAATAATAATTGTTAATGTTATTTGTTCTTTGTTTCCCAACCTCATGTTCTTCTTCTCTTGAGAACTAAGGAAATCAACTCTGCTCGTGTCAAAAAGATGCCCGCCCCCAGCAGAAAGAAAAAATCCACCTAATTTCTTATTTCTGGGGGAAATAAACAGCCCACCATGATGCCATCTCTCCCCAGAGGAGACTCGCATCCTGCTCTTTTGTTGTTTTTGTTTTCAGTAGTTTGTGCTTCAGTTGTACTCAAAATAGAAGGGTGTGAGGAGGGGAAGGGACACACGGAAGGTAGAAGGAAAAAAGCAAGGATAAAGGGAAACGCCCAAGTCGTCTTTCATTTAAAAATATATATATCAGAACTAGAACAATGGCCAGAGTCAGAGGGGGTGGCTAGTTGGCCAGACAGTCTGTCCCATGTGATCAGCAGCTGCCTTTTTTATCTGCTGTGGGTGAACCCCGGCCACTGCGGCGTCCCCGACAGGAGCGAGGCTCTTCCAAATCGTCCTCATCAAAGCCGTAGAAAGTTGAGGTGTCACTTTCTGACGTGGAACCGAATAAGTCCTCCGTGGTACGTGCTGCGGCCGCTGCCTCCTTCTCCTTCCTGCCTTCTCCTCCCAAATGAGCTGACATGTATGATGAATATATCAGCACATGGGTTAAGCAACAGACAGCATCATTAATATTCTCATTACATCATCACAGTGTTATTCCTAACAGCAAGATAATAAGCCACCGTTACACTGTCACACTAGCCAGGTAAATCACCTGATGGCAGGGACTTAGGACAAAGCACACATTTCCAGGAAGATCCCACTTCCTGGAAAAGGTCCCATTCCCTACCGCGATACATGTGCCCACAGCTTCCGACAGCAAGAGATACACACATGAGCTCTCCTTTGGCTCGCTCGCACAGAGGCACACGCTTCCTCAGCCCTGCCCCACACAGTGCTTTTGCTTGGTGGTTTTAAAGCCTTGTTGGCATTTCTTTGTAGTTTCGGTTGACGTTTCTTTGAACAATGTTCGTCCGTTACTTTGACAGTCAGCTTTACCAAGGTATTACTGTCAGATAACCCATTCAAGGTGGTTAAGCCTCCGTCCATTTTATTTTTATTTTTACCCGCCTCTAATCCCATTCCTTGACAGCTCTTTCAATTCCACCCTGACGCCGTGTAGGTCATTTTCACCGAAAGCAAAGAGCAGTTGGAAAGTCTAAGTGGTAGCTCAGAAGAACTTCTTCCCTTTCTTTAGCACTGAAGGGAATGTTTGTGATCTCACACACCACGGCCACTAAACATGCCCAGGGCTTAGCTGCTCCAGCAGGCTCGTCCTGCCCACTTGAACTCAAGACACACTGAAAGGTGAAAATGGGCTTTAAAAAAAAAAATCCCAAAATCTGTAAAACTCAAGCTTAAATTTCCTTTCATACACTATTGGAACCCAATGCCATAGAGATGGTCCCTTCCATACCAGGGTCAGACAGGGCCTTTCTCCCAGCCAACAGAGGTAATAGGGAGCTGATCAGAGAAAAGCTGTTCTTCCAATCATATACCTGGGGAGGCCCCAGAGATGTATCCACCCATCTGCCTCAGCAGCCGCTCCCCCTCCCCCAAGAGCCTAATGCCACCTGTACATTAACTAGTTCAGGAACATTAGAGTCAGGTGTTAACAATAACCCACCAATTATAACCCACCAGAATAACTCTGGCACTGATAAATGGCCTGTGAGGCACATAGCAGGCAGAACCAAGGAAAGAAATGCTGAGCAAAGGTTGTATGAAGAAAGGCTTCAAACAAAAAAACCAGCATCCCACTCCTGATGCCTATGGATCAGTTGAAGTACCTCAGCTTTTGTTGGAAAGAAAAGGGGGAAAGCGGTTTACAGTGAGAACTCTAAAGCTGCCCTCTCTAACCCACCGAAACCTACTGTACCCCACAAGACCAGGTTTGGCGCACCATTCTACCAAGTGGCCTTGCTTCTGATAGAATTGATGTCTGATTGTCTGATCTTAAAACAAATAAAAAGCACTGGATTGAGGTTCGTTTGTTTAATTTTCTTTTTTAAAAAAACCTAAAAACCAGAGCCGTCTATCATAAGGGTCGTATCCGCCACATGAAAGTTCAATGTTAGAGATCACATTTGGACCATAAATAAATTGACAGAGTTGCACAAAGGAAGCTTCCCTGGCAGGGTCCTTGAAAATTAAATGTAAAGGGTCTTATGCCATGGACACTAAGCCTGTTTCCAATTATTGCTTTCCTACTCAAGGCTGTCTAGAGTCCTAAACAACCTTAGCTTCAAAACATATAAGAGCTAAAGGTAAGACTTAAGGGCACAACAGGGAAAACTGGGTCGCTGCAGAAAAGTAAGATGAGGTCACTTCGTTCCTTCTCTTGGGACTGAGGCCGAAAATAACACTGGGATCAAAAAGTATAAGAGGAAATGACCCTTCATGCTAGACCCAACCACCCAAAGTGTCTCGCCTATGGAAAGCAGCTGATGAAACTGCATCTGAAATAATCTCTCCTCCCTGCCTTGGGTTTTGGTCTAATTATGACATAGAAAAATGGGAGGGAGGGGGGTAAACACCAAGCAACCACAATCAGGCAAAAATAATGATTTATCTACATTTATCTACAACTGAAAACCAATCCGCAGCCAAGTCTAACTCGTTTTAAGAATGAAGGAACAAAACCAAAAGTCTCTTTCTGATACCGTCGTCTTTGGATAAATTGAAGACGAAAAGAGTATGGAAGGTCAATTGCAGGTTGGTCCCAAGGATGCCTGCCCTGTGACTCCTTGATGTATAGGTAGCTCTGTTCTGTTTACATGGAAATATGGGGATGAGCAGCCAATGGTGGCGGTAGGGTTATGCTGGTAGATAGGAGCCCAGCAATCTCTGAGCCCCACAGTTCAGGACATTGCTTCTTCCCTGATTCTTATGTTTCTATACTCTGGGGCTTTCCCAGGTATTTCCACAGAACAAACACATGTCACATGTTCATCATCCAGTATAAGCTAGCATGTTGCCTGGAATCTCCAGGGATCTCCGCTCCATCTCATTTTTGACCACAACGACACGTACAATGTAATGTCCACCCCATGGAAAGGCCAGACCTCCTTTTCTCTTCCTCTGAGACCCAGAGAATGGTTTTTGGGTCCTTAAGACCCAAAGAAGAAAAACATGAAAATGACCTGAAAACTCCTTTCCCATAGAAGTCATCACCATCATCACTTCACTCTCCTCCCCTTCCCCAACCACTGAGAGATGGCAAAATAGTCCAAGGAGAAGAGGCCTACAGCAGACAGTGCAGGAAGGGGCCCACACTCACCAGAGCGTCCACAGTCTGCACACGACACCAGCTCTTCAGGCCTTCCACTCTTCTTGTTCATGTTGGAGCCCCCCAAGCAGAAATCACAGTAGTTATTGGGAATGACTGTCCCATCTGGTCCTTTCTGGGCTGTGGAAACATGAGAAATAATTCCAATTTTAGCCTTAGATGTAACTGGTTGTTCTACTGGAGTGGTCTCTTCCAGGAAGAACAGAAAGCTTTGAATGGAAGCTTTTGTTACGAGCTTTGGACAGATTGGTGATATTGGGCTAGGATCTGCTGTTTGCTTGTGTTTCATTGATCCTTCTTGGTCCAATGGTATTCATCTTACAATTCATTCAGTCTCATCTTTCCAAGTTCTCCTAATTCAGTGTTTTTATAGACACCCCATTGCCCCTCTGATTCCATCTATAAATAAACTACTCAGAATGGTATGAGTTATTAGTTATTAATCGGGGAGACCCCTATTAACCCTGCAAAGACTCCAAAACATCAGATGGAAACATTAAACAGTGACTGGAAGATGAGGACAGCCAACACCCAGGCTGAGCCTCTGACAAGTGTGTGCTTAGTCAGCGTCTGTGGCTAGTAACTTCTAGATAGCATGCTGGAGAGGTTCTTGAGGGCTCTTGATAAACATGTGCACAAGTGTCTGTTCTTAGCCTCAACTCTGAGGAGTGGAGACTCAGTGGTCATGGAAAGCAACTAGGATAAGTTTGTCTGAAGACCTCAAGTGTCTAGCATTAGGACTGGACCACAGGCTGACCAGGCACTTAGCTCAGTCTCGTGCCAGAGATGGTGACAGAAATGAGCCTAGGTGTAGGCTGAAGATCTTCACAAGTAATTGAACATAATAACTCCATACCCTACCCCTGCTGAATGTCAAAACAAATCAGGGCTTGGCTTGAAAACAGAGCCCTGTTTAACACATGCCTTTGAGGACCACAATCGTCCCAGTCACTAGGGGGCTGGTTGAAAGTCCTCGGACAGGTTCCACGTGTGGGAGAATGCTTCCGTTTTCTTATTCCTGTCTTCCTGTTGTAGACATTTCTTAGTATTCACACTGCCTGATTACCACTAAAAAGAAAAGTCTCCCTGTTTGTGGGATCAGCCTTAACCACCAAAGTCTCTTCCTCCTTAGCATCCTCAGTGTCTGCAGCTATCTTTCAGTGTTCACTGGCTAATGTTAATCTGGGTCCCGTAGGGTATGAATCTGTGAAGAGGAAGCAGATATGTGAGCAGAAATACTAGCCAGACAGTAAGTGATAAACGGATTCGCCTCCTTTAATACGATTCCCTCTGGCCTCTGCTTCCTCCATGCCTCTGCTTTGCCTCCAGGAATAGAAAACTTACCTGGGGAAGGCGGAAGACAAACGCTAGCAGAATTACATTATGGAGGGGTTAATCCATTTATCAGTTGCTATTTGAATTGTTTAATCAGTTTCTAAGTCACTGATTTCCATCTACAAGCAGGCAGTCAATCCTCTGCAAGAAAAGTGTTGGCTGTTTGGGAGGGGGGAGGCAGAGGAATGGGCCACCCTCTCTGGTCTTAGGAGAATGGGCTTTCCTTCCGCAACCACTGGATCTCAAAGACATCTGCATAGCAAGCAGAGGGCTTTACAAATACTCGCCCAAGGCCTGCACATCTGCCAAAGTTCACTCTGCCTGTGAAATGTGCTTTGCCCACACAATCTCCACCCTTTCTGCCTTCTCCTTCGATTGCCCTCTTCTCCATTTTTAGTACTTTCTAGAGAAAAATCTAAGTATGTTTATGAAGCAAATAAAAGCTTTTGGTTTCCTATTCAAGAGATGGACTGAAGTCTATTAAGTATTAAAAATAAGCTAGAGGTGAGATAATATTAAAGTGAGAAGCAAAGTTTCATGATTGAGTGACCTAGACACAAAGTGTGCAGTGCTAATCACGTCTAAGGACCTTCCCACTTATAATAAAAGAACCCCATATATGCCATGCCCCCCAAAAGTCTAAGGGTCCCAGCCTAACTCTGTTCTATACACACACGGACTTCCTGCAATATCAGATATTCTTCCTCATTCTCAATATACTTCTGCCACCAAAAAATCTGAATGCCTTCAATTCACTGTCTCCCCTGATGATATATAAATATGAAGAAGGAAAAATATAGACTAATAACTTCCAGACTATTTATGTGTATTTTACATGAATTATTTACGGTATTCACCAAAGGAACCATAGGCATGATATCCTGCTGAATCAAGAGCTTCAGGTTATTCAGGCCTGTGATCCCAACTACTTGGGAGGTAGAGGCTGGAGAATCATAAGTTCAAGGCTTGTCAGAGGAGTCAAAGGCCAGCCTGGGCAACTTATGGAATCCTGTCTCAAAATGTAAAATAAAAATAGTCAAGAGAGGGCTGGGTGTATAGCTCACTAGGAGGATGCTTGCCTGACACACATGGGATCCTAGTTTTAAAGAAGTTTCTGGTGGCAAGCTATCAGAGCAGTGTACTTATGCATACAGAAAGACCAAATGCCTGTATACGGCAGTGAGGAAGGTACCATTGTGATAAGAGCGGGTGAGGCCATATTGTTGGTTTAGCAATGGTCCAGTTTAGGAACATGACAGTGGGGGAGAGGGTATAGCTCAGTGTTAGAGCACCATGAGACAGGAGAGGAGAGGGAGTGAGGAGGCAGTAAGAGCCATGCTTTAATTTTGGTTGAGATCTTACTCTCTTCTTGCAGCAATAGGCTTAGAGCATCCTTCTATCTCAGTAAAATGACAGGCTATGGGCTAATTGCAGGCACATTGGTTCTCTTACGCATTTTGGTATTCAAGATTGGTTGTCGAGCGAGGTACTTTCATGGACCGTCCCTGTTCCCTACCAGCAATGACCAGTCATGCCTCGGGGAGGGCACCAGGTTAGCATCACTATTTCCTCTCTTGATTAACATGCACACCTGCCTCATAGAGTCACACCCAATCCCTTCAGACAGATTCACTGCCGGGCACCCGCAGTACTGACTTGTGTACTGGAAATGGTGACCATCAATTTGTGGCTTGAATGGCTTTACAAGGTGACAAAGATGTAAGCAGGAGTTGGGTGATACACCTGCACGTGCACAGAGCACGGTACCAGTTTTCCCTGTGGCAGAGAAATCATTCATTGCTCTTGGTTAACTTCCTGACTCCTCAAAGAGATGGTCCATGTCCAAACAGACGGACTCACAAACAGCTCCCAGAGTATGCAAGAGTGGGTAGCCGAAGGTCCTGAATGCCTAGAAGAGTAATGCCGCCGCACACAACTATTAATGGGTTGAAAGGCTTGGTTTCCAAGGCAGCAGTAGTCCAAGGGAGAACTCTAAGGGGAGTAACTGGACCATACGGGTTCTGACCTAATCAATGATCTAATCCAGTGATAATTTCACAATCCAAATCGATTTTTGGGAGTTAGTAGAACTGACTGGGTCGGTCACTCAGGATGTGTCTTGGGGGGGGGCGCATGTCACAGCCCTGGCATCCTCCTGTTAAGTTCCTCTGCTTCCTGTCCATCCCAGAGTAGGAGGCTTTGCTCCACCATGCCCTCTCTGCCATGACTGTCTGCTCTACTCTGCGTCCTTGTAACCCTGGAAGCACAGAACCTAGGAGCTGTTGGTTGAAACCTCTGAAACTTTGAACCAAAATAAATCTTTCCTCCTTTGGATTGTTTCTCTGGGTTATTTATCAGAGCAACGAAAGTCTGGCTGACACAGCCATTCCGAAAAGCGCAAAACCATAATCCGTTACCTCTTGAGAAATGGTACTGGGTCATATCTACCTGCTTAGCCTCCCAGTGACTCAGCTTGCCAAGAAGGAAGAGAGCAGGTATCAGCTTACAGCTACAGTGGGGCTAGCTCTAGTGGCTGGCTTCCAGGCACATATTATTGCATTGGTTCCTACAGAACCTGTGTGAAGTAGGAGTTGTTTGAAAGATGAGGTAACCAAAATGCAAAAAGATTAAGGTGCTGGGCTCCAGGTCTCAGCTACAAAAGAGGAAAGGGGGTCCTTCCCAGTTGTCTGTATCCCCAGACATTCACACTGCTCCGCTCCTAGGAGGTCTAGGAGCAAACACTTTCTAGCTGGACCTTGTACAGCAAGCAGTTCACAAATCTCTTTCAAGTCTATTTGATTCACCCAATATATTAATTATAAATTTTGAGGCAATAAAAATGATTTTGTTTGGCCGCTAAAAGCAGAGATTCCTTCTGAACTTAAATTGAATGTCCCTGGCATGGTACTCCATCCAGGGTGACTCTGTAAAAACGCTTCTCTGGAGAACTCCAGAGACTCGTGAGGAGCACTAAGTCAGAGCTCACACTGTGGCTACAGTGGCCTATGGCCTGACCTAGCCACAAGCAACTTCCAGGCCCTATACATGAGATCACTGTGAAAAGGATTTGACTATAAGTAAGGGGCTTGCCCAGACCTGGCAAGTAGGATTTAAATAGAGTCTCTGCTTCTGCATATGGAAAATTGAGTCTCACTTTGTAGAATAAGACAGTGGAGAGGACAAAGAAACCGTGGTGTCTTGTTGCCAGTGTCCACAATGATGGATTTGCTTTACTGTTGATTAATGTCCATCATAGAGCTCGTAGAAGAGATACAAGTAAGCTGCCAAGAAAAAAAAGTGAGCCCTGAGAGTTTGGGAATTTCCCTGGGGGAGATAGCTCAAGAACACCTCAAGGGAATAAACAAGTAGGGATCAGGGACAAAGCTCATGAGGGAATCCAGGGGGGAGACAACACAAGTGAGAGAGGACATTCAAATAACTCAAAGCAAGAATAAGGGAAAAGAAACAAGTATCTAGCCTACATGGCCAACATATGCTCTCTCACTGGTTCTTATGGACCAGTGTGGAGTATAAATCAAAAGATGAAGTAACCAAAATTCAAAGATTCTAGCCACCATGCTCAAAGAAGTGAGAATAGGCATGCTAAGGGGACATTAGTACGGTTAAATTATGGTTTATATCTATGGGAAATAAAAGCGCCAAATTCATGACAGGGCTGCCTTTCCCTCCTGTTAGTGCCACCCCCACTGTGATGTACCTGTCACTCAAGAAGACAGTGACTGGTGGAACAGTCTGGCCACCACCAGTCAGCTCCCTCTGGATCTCTGGAGAGATTAGAACTATACCCCAGGTGTCCCGGGGAAAAGGAAGCAGGCCAGAAGTTGATGCTTCTTCCTGGCACATGCACAAAGGCATGGCTTCCCATTCTGAGCAGATGCTCAGGCTGCCTGCCAGGACCTGATGTGCACAAGCACGAGGCCATGGTCCATGCCCTCCAGCCCCCCACCCCCCCCCACCCCATTGTGCAGCTGTTTGTCCAAAGCCTGCTTGGTTGGGGCATATAACACCTGGAAAAATGGGGAGCCATAAGCAGAGCCCTCCAGGAAGAGATGTGCCTCTCCTAACCCCTCTCATTTGTTCCCCCACCACCCTCCATGGCTGACAGTTCCTGTGTCCCTCTACAGGTCTGACATGTTTCCATGGCAACCGGAATCCTGGGCTCCAGCAGCCTCTGCTCTTGCCACCTGTTATTACTTCATCTCTCAAGTGTAAAGCATGTTAGCCTGGTACCACTTGGCTGTGCAGGCGCATCTTTAGAAGACAGAGTAAAGAAAAAGGGGGAGTGGGAGAGAGGATGTGCAGAAAGGCTGCCCCAGGCTGGCCACGGAAGACACAGTGGACAGGATAGGCTGGAGGAAGCAGCTTCGGAGAGAGGGAGGGTGAGGAGGCAGAGCATAACCCAGTGTGCCTTCCCTTCAGAATCAGTGAGCAGGCCTCAGCTGGAGGCCACTGCCACATCCACTACCTTCTCCCAGCCTTTAATGAGGGCTGTGGGAGGGGCTGGAAACCAAGCAGCCAAAAAAAAAAAAAAAAAACGGGAAGGGAAGGCAGCTGGGCAGAGACAGAAGCAGCCCAACATGAACCAGAGCCAGGAGAGGGTTAAAAGTGGTGTGATCAAGACTGTGGGGAAGGCTGGACCAGAGGGCAAGCTGAGCATCAAAGCCTCGATAAATGGCCTTAATTCTCATGCTCGCGCTCACCCGACTCCTTACGTGTTTACTCATATAAATTATCCCCAAGGCCTGCCTCCTTTTTTCACTGCTCCCCTAGAATTGATGAAAAAATAAATCCCTCGGATCCAAGGAATAAAAACGTGTTGGGATTCCATGCAGGCCGGTCCGTGGCCCCCCGCTTTCTGGAAAGCAAACAATGCCATTCACCCTGGGTGCAGAAAAACAGAGGATCCAGGAGCTCCTTGGAGAAGTGGACATCAAGGTCCACTCACCACATGACCATTAGGCCATCAAGAGTCCTCTGCCCCTGTCACTCAGCCACCGAGCGCTGAGAACAATTACAATGTGAGTGGAGGATAAGGCTGGAGAGGGGGACGCCAGTGTGGAGTGGCCATGACACAGAGGTAGGTGTGTAAGGAGAACGGAAGGCCCGGGGCTGATTTAATAAGTCTTGGTGTTTACAGACGAGCCTGATAAGTTGCCACACTCCGTATCGCCAAGGACAACAGGAGACAAAGTGAGCTGGAAGGCAGCACATGCCACAGGGAGGCTGGACGGACGGTCCTGAGGAGGTAAAGGCAGGGTGGAGGGATGGCCTCTCTGAGGAAGCCTCTACACACAAGGGGGAGGTCCCTAGGAACCAGTGCGCATGCCTGTCTGGAGCACGCAGTGTGTTAGAGGACTATTTAACGTCCTTTGTGTCCATTACTTGAGGATTAGACTAGTGTAGAAGAAAAGACAGAAAGGGGAATTTATCCCAACCCAAAGGGATGCCGGCTTTCATCGTTTCATGTTTGTGTCTCTCTCCCAATTAGCCAGGAGCTCCCTGAGGGCAGGAGCACCGTCTTTCTTCTCTGTGTTCCCAGCACCTGGCACATAAGATTGTCACCAAGCTGATAATAAACACTTAATGAAAGGATAGACACATATTCACAGAGGCCCCTTTTTTTTTTTTTTGGTTGGGGGGGGAGGGTTGAGCGTCTCACCATCACCACCAGTGAACTCAGCCTGCAATAGGACTCACATCTTCTGTGCCAACTGAGCCAAAATAGAGTAAAGAAGAAAAGGCTGTGCCTCTCATACTTCAAACCTAAGGAGACTAAAAAGCGGAAAAACTGAAGGAAAAGGACACACTGAAGGGCAGGGCTGGCGATGGGAGCCAGAGTCCTGCTGCCCAGGGCAGAGTATTAAGGAAAGTTGAGCTAGAGGAAACCGCCCAGTGCCTGAGCACGAGCACCTGACTTTTTATTCCCAGGACCCACATGAAAAAGCCAGGTGTGGAGATGCACGCTTGTCCTCGGCAGCACTGGGGAGACAAGCACAGTCCATGGGGCTCGCTGGCCGGCCCAGCCTAACCCAAAAGCTCCAGACTAGTGAGAGGTCCTGTCTCGAAACACAAAGTGCAGGGCTAGGGAGACAGTGTGGTGGGTAAAGCGTTTGCCGCAGGAGCCCAGGGAGCTTGGCGCTCATGTAAAATGCTGGGCATGGTGTGCACCTGTAATCCTGATGCTCAGAGGCAGGCACAGGAAGGATGCTGGGTCTCACTAGCCAGCCACGTTAGGCCTGCAGTAGCACAGTTCATTATGGTTGGGGGGGTGGGATATGACGGAGGAGACCAATTCAACCCCTGGCAGCCAAGAAGCAAAGTGAGAGAGACAGGAAGTAGCAAGGGTCACAATATCCCTTTTAAAGACACATCCCCCGCAACACACACAATGGCCTACCTTCCTCCCACCTTGTCTGCTCTCCTCTTAAGATTGGCTCATTCCTCGAATATTGACTAGGCCTTCAACACATGAGCCTTGAAGGAACATTTCACATCTAAACTAGCATGCACAGCTCTCGGGGGACATGTTGCAGCTCCACCGCCTCATGCCACACACATTTTCTGCTGACATGGTCCTCTCTAGTGACTTGACTTACTATTACTACTTCACTGCAGCTATAAGATAACATCAACATTATAATTTTACATAGATAATGCTCAAGGCACAAGCAGCTGAAGCAGCTTATCCAAGGCGAAACTTAATGACTCTCTTGGCTCGGAACCCAGGCAGTGTGCCCCTTGGCTAGCCCACCAAACACACCTTACCTCAACACACAACCACACCTTCAAGAAACCCAAGTACAAGAGTCTGGCAGTCTATATAGATAGGGCCTTTTAGGGTAGATGGGATTTTATAACGTGGAGCTTCCCAGATCTCGCTATGAAAATCACCTGGGGAGGTTGACAAAGGGCCACAGTAGGTAAAGGTATCTGCCACCAAACCTGAAACTGGAACTTGAGCCCTAGGACCCACATAGTGGAAAAAGAGAACTCACTCCCACAAATTATCTTCTGGCCTCCATGTGTGCGCCAGGACATGTGCCACCCCCAAGGACAAAAAAAAAGTAAAGTTAAAATAAGTGAAAAGCACTTAGAGAGGCCATTAACCTTCAAACTAGAATCCATAGATCTAAGGAAGGACCTAAAAACTCATGTCATACGGGCTCCCCAGGAAGCTGGCCAACCTTCCAAAGGGTCAGGAAATCATAAGTACTATGATTTTTGTCCCTTCTGCTTTACTGTATTAAAACTTGCTTGTAGGTTACAGACTCATTGAGCCTCTGTAAAATGAAGGGTGACGTCCATAAAACCATCGCAAATAGAAAACATCATCAAAGATCTTTAAGAAATAAATGTGTCTGGTGGGGATCCCAGTGCATCTCTGCATCCCCCAGCGCTCATGCTGAAGCCCTATGCCCAGTGTGATGTTATTTGGAGCTGAGGCCTTTGGAAGGGAAATAGACTAGACGAAGTTTTGAGGGTGGCGCACACCTCTAATCCCAGCACTCAGGGAGACAGAGGCAGGTGGATCTCTGTGAGTTCGAGGCCAGCCTGGTCTACAAAACAAGTCCAGGGCAGCCAAAGCTACACAGAGAAACCCTGTCTCGAAAAACCAAAAGGAAAAAAAATCATTTACTGGGGGCTGGAGAGACAGCTCAGAGGTTAAGAGCACTGGCTGCTTCCCCAAAGGTCCTGAGTTCAATTCCCAGCACTATCTATAATGAGGTCTGGTGCCCTCTTCTGGCGTGAAGGTGTTACATGCTGGCAGAGTTCTGTCTGTCTGCACACATGGAGGGTAAGGTTGTATGAGAACAGAGCAAGAGGGTGGCTGATACACCCCAAGGATCTTGGCTTCACAGGACACCAACTCTGAAGTCGTATCAATCTTGGACTTCTATCTCTAGCATTGTTGAGAAGTCAATTTCTGCTGTTTAAGCCACTCAGGCTGGAATTCTGTTATGGCAGTCTTCGGTGGCTAATGTTTGCTACCAATTTGAAACACCTGGAAAGACGAACCCTTAATTGATGGATTGCCTGCCTCCTTGAGACTGACCTGTGGGCATATCTGTAAGACATTTTCTTTATTGCTAGTTCATATTAGAGAGCCCAGTCTACTGTGGGCAGTGCCATCCCTACTCAGGAATGTGTGGGTTGTGTAAGAAAGTTGATGAACAAGTCAGTGGGCACAAGCCAGTAAGCACCATCCCTCCACAGTCTCTGCTTCAAGTGCTTCCTTGAGCTCCTGACTTGACTTCATCCTCAATGACGGTCTCTAACTTGCAAGCCAAAAATAGACACTTTCTTCCCCAAGTTGGTTTTGGTCAGCAAACTGTCCTGGCTAGTTTTTATGTCAACATGGCACAAGTTAGAGTCAATACAAAAGAGGGAGTCTCAATTAAAGAAAATGCCTGCGGATAGGCCTGTGGTGCATTTTCTTAATTGATGATTGATATGGGCTATGGGCAATGCTACCCCTGGGCTGTTAGTCCTGGGCATTACAAGAAAGAAGGATGAGCAAGCCATGAGGAACAAGCCACGCCTTCATGGCCTCTGCTTCAGTTCCTGCCTCCAGGTTTCTACCCTGGCTGAGTCCCTGCTCTGAGGTCCCTCATCAGTGGACTGTTAGCTAACAAAGACGTGGTCTGTCAATGCATTCACCTCTTCTAAAACACCATGTGTAGTAAGAGGCACTTGACAGCTATCTGACCAGTGGGAAGGGGCATCCTCAGTTGGTCCATAAGAAAGATCCAGGATCCTGGGCCTGGGATCCATCACTTGGGATTTCAGCATCCTGACCGAGCTCACTGGTATCCAAGCCCATCTCAGCTTTCCAACGTGTTGTATACACTGAGACAAGTTACTCAACAACCCTCTCTGACCCTCCATTTTCTCTGGAAAATGAGAACTCTCACACATGCCACTCGCACTTGTGAAAAGTACACGAGATGATGTGTGAAAACTGCCAGGCACCTAATAGATCTTCCGTTGTTTCTTTCCCTCCTTCCTGTACTGCATGCAAAAAGCATTTCGTTTCTGATGAAACAGACAGAAAAGCAAAGGCTTAAACAAATAAGCTTCCCCAAGAATCAGAGATAAACACACGAATCCACATTCATGCCACATCCACAGGCATGTCACTTGGTCTTCATGTCCTTCTGGGCAGGACAGCACCTGCCTTTTAGGGTTATTGTAACAAATGAATGAGCTACGCACGGCAGGCTGAGCACTGTGCCTGGACCATTCAAGATAGGCTAGCAAGTGTTATTGTCCCCAGTGCTGCTCATTCTATGAAGGAACGTGAGAGAAACCGTGGAGGCTTAGACAGTCGGCGTGTGAATAGTCAGCCCTAGAAAATGTGCTGGTAGATACAGGAGGGCACCCTTGACTGGGTTCCATGCCACTTCTTTCTCTCACCTGGTTCCAAGCATCCATTTTATTCCCTACTTACCCTAGGAGTTCTCCAAGAACAGACCATACGTATGTTGTTCCAATTGGGAGGCCTGGTTATACATATCCCCCCACAACTGGGTACACATGCAGCCAGGGCTCCATAAATAATTGGGTTCTACTTGGACAGAAGAATTGGTGTCATGTCAAAGATTTAGCAAAGGATATGCTGGGGTCAGGCCAGGCTCTGATAATGTCCATGGGTGCCAACAACACAGCATCAGAGTGTAAATAAATAAATAAATAAATAAATAAATAAATAAAAGGCCCCTCAAGCTGCCTCAGATAGAGTCCCTTCTGATTAGCCATCTGTGGTCACAGACATGGTCTGCTGGTCTAAATAGGGCAGGAATGGGCCATGACTACCCAAAATAAACAGGCTTCGTGCCAATCTCAGACCCCTTCATCTCACTGAAAACACACAGCAAGTCTGTGAGGCCGGAATGCTTACCTCCCTGTCACAGATAAGGCAACTAAGGTTAGGGAGGTGTCAGTAGCTGAGCCACATCCAAAGAGCAATGGGAAAGCAGGGTGACAAGGTGATGGGTCACACCCTGGACCAGTCAATTCCAATGCCATCACGATCCTCTCAGCCAAAGGGCTGGGAAATCACCTCTAAGTACTTACACCTCTGAGGAGCCAAGAAACCCCACAGGCTTCCTGGTTTGTAGCCTGAAAACCATTTAGATCATAACTCGTCTGTTGCTGGTCCTTCAGATCTGCTGGTTTGGAAAGAAGGAGGGGAGAGATGAAGGGCTTTCTCAGCAAGAGCCGGCATCTGGCTGTGTCTCATCTGCCCTGTCATGAAGGCTGACATACCAGCGCCACACTCAGTAGAAAGCAGGCTACCTGGGTTTTTCTAGCTTCTCACACACCTTTCAGAGCTAGTCAAGGTTTCCAAGCACATTCCCAAGATGGTCTTCAGCTCCCGATGCCTGTGCTCGCTGTCCCTGGGCCCATGACAGAGGACACGCATGTCAGAAGACAAACACCTTCTAGTCTTTTCCCAGCAGGGTGGCAATGACATCATGGAGTGCTCGAAGATAATTTGCACATTATCAGACTGATCTCCAGATTGTCTAATCAGCAGACATAACCCTTAATCGATTCAGCTTTCCCTCTTACAGTTCTACAAAGTCCACCCTGCCCTTAACGGCAGCCGGGCTCTGGGCATTTTCCTCTTAAGAGTGACAGAAAGGGAAGCTGAACTCTGAACCAAGATGTGGCCAATGTATAGGAGTCTGACCTCCAGGGGCCTAGGATATCACAACTTCAATTATGTGGGCCTGAAAAACAAACTTGAGATAAATTTTATAGTGCGATATTTTAAAAAAAAAAAACAGAAAATAAAAAAACATTTCCCTCTAAAGAACTCCAAGTTTGGTTTGAAAGCATATACTTGTTTATGCTATTAAATAAAAGTTATTAAATACAAATGAGTTTCTTTACAAATCCTCTCTCCTTCCTAGGAATGGCTCTGATGGTTCCAATAGGATAAAGGTTCGGAAATGGCACAGAAGATGCCTCCAATTGTGGTCTCTTGTCTCATCCGGCCCTGACTTCAATACTACCATGAGATCTGGCTGCTATCCACAGTGTGAATGTGCCATGCCACCACAGGTCTCCTTGCCTTCATCCATGTGCATCCAATCTGAAGCCACGAGGTTCTCTCTCTCTCTCTCTCTCTCTCTCTCTCTCTCTCTCTCTCTCTCTCTCTCTCTCTCTCTCTCTCCTGAATATTCTTCCTTGCTCTTCTAGGGCCAATCTGAACATCGTCTCCTTGATGAACTCTTTCAAAACCTTACAGTGCAGTGGTCCTTAAGCTTTAGGATACACCAGAATACACTCCATGCTGGTTCCCAACCTTGGACTCTCTGCTGCTGGAGCCTGAGTATTTCCACGTCCAGTGAGTCAACAAGTAAGCCTAGTGCCCCACCAAGGGCAACCCTGCCTCACGAGGTGGAACGCATACAGTGCCACTGAGCCACGGGCGAGTTCATCCTTTGTACATGGCCCATTATACATTCCTACCTGAGACTGTGAGCTCCTCAAAGACGAGGCCAAATCTTAATTCATAGCTCTGCTTCTGTGTCCCAGCACTTAGTTAACATAGGTACCAAACTTGGGATGGGGAGATGAGTGAGTGGACAGGTGGAAGCATGGGTGGATGGATGGATGGACAGATGGATAGACGGACGGATGGACGGACGGACGGATGGACGGACGGATGGACGGACGGATGGATGGATGGATAGACGGATGGACGGATGGATGGATGGACGGATGGATGGATGGATGGACGGATGGATGGATGGACGGATGGGTGGATGGATGGATGGATGGACGGATGGATGGATAAATGGATGGATGGATAAATGGATGGATGGACTGATTCAATAAATGAATGGATGAATAGCACAAATTTATTTATGCTGTTTTTATGCTTAAATCTAAGGCTTTGATCTCATCTCTACTCCCAAAAGTGTTCTGAAAACAGTATCAGTAGTAGATTCCAATTGTGCAGAGAAAGCACAGGGGATTTTTAAAGACTTTTGAAATTGTGGGCCTGGCTCACTGAGATTTTTGAATGTTGCTCTGAAAGAGTCACAACAGAAAGCTTCCGAATTGGCGTACTCACATTCCTGACCCCGCCCTCTTTTCTCCATGGACGACTATAGCTATTTGTAGGCATAACTATATAGAGGTAAAGGTGGTAAGAGAAACTGAGGGAAAAAGAAAACACCAGCCTCATCTGTGGAGAGGTGTAGCTGCCCAAGGGAGGGAGACCCCCATTAGAAATGTCACCGCTCCCCAGAGAGAAGGTCGGAGTCCAAGCATTCCCAGACACTCATCTGTCATTGAGGCAGAGAGCCTCAAGCACCAAGCAAAGGTGGCAAACTTATATAGAAAAAATTACAGAAATGGACACTCAGGAGAAAAATGAGAATGGGAGAGGGACAGAGGCAGGAGTGCATCCTCTGGGGTGGGGCAGGAGGACAGCAGGGGTGAAGCTGACTGCTGAGCTGGCAGCTCAGGGCAGCAAGGGCTGGGGGAAGGGAAGATCAGTGCTGACTCTAGCTGGCAGGGATGGGGGGGGGGGATGAGCCATGGGCCCTACTGAGGAGGGCACAGTTGAAGGGGATGGAGCAAGGGACAGCGGGAGTCCCAAAGTCAAAAGGTCACTATAGCTGTGGGTGGTGTGAACCAGTTGCTGGCGGCCCTGTGCACTACTGTATCTGTGGGGCAATTTTTCCAGGGCAGCAGCTTGGGTCACCCCGCAGCTCGACTAAAGGGAATGTCAGCATTTCCACTTGCCAGCCTCCAGACCTTCTCCTGGGGGAGCCAGCAGATTAGCCTCCTGGATTCACTTCTGCTTCCCTCCCTGGGTCTGGGAGCCTGGCTGCAGGGAGGACCATGGAGCTGAGCCCTCAGAATGCTGCTGAGCTGTCAGATTCAGTTCCCCATGCAGCAGCCCCGGTGGCATTTAGGGGCAGTGCGGATGGGAGCCCACTCCAAGCCCCAAACAGTAAGAGCGGCTAATGACCGGGTATTACTGATGCCAGCAATTAGTGCTCACGGGAAAATGGCGGGGGCCTGCTTCACCAGGGGCATGTGGGAGGAAACAGAGCGCACATTCGGAGCAGCAAGAAAATCAATGGTGTGTGCGGCCCACAGAAGCCAGGGTGAGGAGCTGGCTTCTCAGGGTTTGTCCAGAGAAACTGGGACTAGGGGGGAGATGGCCTCTCCAGACACCAAGAGCTTATCTGCTGTAGGCTCAATTTTCTTAACCAATATATTTTATTAACAACTTAGTAACCAAGCATACGTCACTTATAACCCAACTAACCAAAACAATAGGAAATGAGGATTAATGGACACAACAACAAAACAGTAAGGATATCAGTTCCAAGGAACAATTCTCCTGGCACAAGCTGCAGGATTTCTTCTGCTGGAACCTAGAGTAACCAGAACCCAGAACCTCAGCAGGAGCCAGAGCCCCGAAGCCTTCCCTCGAGCGGTTCTCTCTGGAGCGTCTCGAAGTGCAGCGATGAACAGCCAAAACTATCCCAAGTCTCCAAAAAATACCTGCCTCAAGTTCCGGGGTCATTTATATATCTCCTCCCAGAGTCTGTTCATGGGATCTTTTCAGCTGGCAACAATCAAGCTCCTGCACAAGATAGTCGATCTTCTAGTGGTTTAACCTCACCTGTTCTCTCATGAGACCATTCCAATCCTGCACTTGGGATCCTAAAAAACAGGTTTATCTGTCCTTCAGTCTGCTATACCCACTTCCCTATGGGTGAAATCAGGGCCGATCACAGAGTTCTCAGAGTCTAAGTTATGAGAAGATACTACAAAAAAAACTAATTAAAATAAGGGGTGTTTCTAGGGACTCTGGAACTGCCTTTGTATGAGCAGGACATAGAATAGCCCAGATACAGCTCCTCACTTCTGGTCAGTAAAGGATGCCATATAAGAAGCTGGTGTCTCATTGGCAGGATGAGAAAGGGAGGAAGACAAGGGTGAGCTAGAGTGTGTTGCTCACCCACAAGCCCGCAAATGGATGAAGACAAGCATGGGACATGTCTCCATATTGGAAAAGGAAAGGCGCCATTTCTTTACTAAGCATGCCCATGTGATTTCCCAAGTAAGGAGGACGTAGACACCTATGATGATTTCACATGTGAGATCCAGGTAGAAAGAGCAAAGAATGCAAGTGCTGGTCACAGAAATCTCCTCGGAGAGGACTGCAGCAATGGCCGGGGAGGAGACTGCCTCCTTCTCTTTACCAAGTTGCCAAGACTTTGCACATGTATATACATATATGCGCTAACACTGCTCACCATGGAACACTACAGGAGAACTGGGGCAAATGCAACACAAAGGAAAAAGCCATCCGCACACTATATAACAGGACGCCTGCACACAGGGGCAAGTGGCCAGGCACCGAGGAAAAGCAAGAGCTAGGCTAGCGCCGGAGGAGTGAGAAAGACAGCTAAGGGTCACTAATCCGTGCTTTCCAGATAACACCCAAAACCAAAGACCATTTCCAGCCTCTTCCTGGTAGGAGGCAACTGCTCCTTGTGACTTGCTAGACACTTAGACCAGAGAACAAGAGGGGAATGGGGGGGGAGGGGCATGGCATTGCCAGCTGCCCTGGTAGAGATAGGCTCTCCTCTCTGACAGCAAAGAAGGGCTCTCCCAAAGCACAGGCAGAGAGCTGGGTGCAGTAGAGACTGGTGCAGGAAGAGTGAAGCCACATTCCTCCAGCCCTGCTTCCCAGCATCTGACCAGACGGCAAAAGGGGGTGAGAAAACCAGGGTCTGTCACATCTGAAGCTTGAACCCTCAAAGCTAGAAGCAAATTAATGTCACAGGGTGTGTTTTCCCCGACTCCTGATTCCTATAGTGAAGCCTAACCTTTAGCACTTTGGCGTTTGGTTCGATTGGAGATAGAAATTGACAAGTGACTAAAGCACTGGAGAGATGGCTCAGTGGTTAGGGGGCTGGACTGTTCCTAGTTCCATTTCCAGAGCTTACATAGGGCAGCTGACAACCACCTGGAGGTCCAGATTCAGGGAGCTGATGCCTTCTTCTGACCTCCACAATCACTGCACTCACGTGTGCATGCACACACAAATGGGTACACACACACACACACACACACACACACACACATACACACAATTTAAAGCGAAAACAAATCTTTATAAAACAATAAATGAAGAGGTAAATGTAAAAGGAGGTCATTGGAGCTGGGGAGACAGCTTAGCTGGCAAAGTAGTTGTCATGAAGACAAGAGGACCCGAATTTAGAACCAGCCCCACCCCATCCCTGCTCCCCACCCCACCCCACCCCTGCTCTCCCTCCTCTCCTCCTCTGCTCCCCGCCCCCTGCCAGCACTCATGCCAAAAAGATGGAATTAGCTGCACATACCTATAATCTCAGAACTGGGGAGATAGACAGGAGACTTCTGGAGCTCTCCACTGCCAGGTCCCCAAATCAGTGAATTTCACATTCAGTGAGAGACTTGGTCTCAAAATAAGGTGAAGACCAACTGAGAGCACATGCAAGTGTGACTGACAGACAGACAGACAAACAGATGCGCTCTCTCTCGCTCTCGCGCTCTCTCTCTCTCTCTCTCTCTCTCTCTCTCTCTCGCTCTCTCTCTCTCTCTCGCTCTCTCTCCCTCCCTCCCTCCCTCCCCCCCCCCCCCCCGCAGCTAGCTATTAGGATGGGTTCTGATCCAGTCTGCCTAGTAACCTATAAGAAGAAGTCATGAGGACACAAAAACAAGAGCCCAGGACATATGAGCACAGAGAGGAGAGGGCGGCCATCCACAAGCAAGGAGAGGGGCTCAGGAAGCCAACACTGACAGTACCCTAACCTTGGGATTTTGAGCCCCCAGAACCATGAGAAACTAATTTCTGTAGCTGAAGACTCCTGGCCTGACAGCCACAGCACACTAATAAAGAAAGTAGCATGACCAGTGAGCACGGATGGGGTGTAGGCCAGAGAGAACCACCACTCAAATCCAAACAAAGATCTTGGCCAAGGGTGTGTTCATGATCTTTCCAAGCCTTGGTGAAAGTGCCCATCTGGCACCAGTCCATTACGTTGACAGACTCCACTACTCAGGAGTCGTCTTTAAACTTAAGAGTGTGGATGTTTTTTAATGTCAGACTCTTGGTTCACTTTAGGAATATATACCAGGCCTGGAGATATGGCTCAGTGGTTGAGAGTACTTGCTGCCCTTCCAGAGAACCCAGGTTCACCTTCCAGCGTCCACGTGGTGGCTCACGACCATCATGTCACTTCAGTCCCAGGGGACCCAACACACTCTTCTAAAACCTCAGTAGGCACTGCACATGCATATGGCGCACACACATGTATGCAAGCAAAAGGCTCATATATGTGAAATAACAAACTAAACCTAAAAAGAAAATGCTTTTTAAAGAACATGTACCAACAAAATTGTATAAAGAAAGCAAAGCCCACACCATATGTCCACAAATACCCCTCCCCACCAGTGATCTCAGTGTGACCCAGATCTGGAGGCAAGCTCAACAGATTCCATGACCACATCCTGTTTTGAGGTTTTTTTGTCAGCCCAGAAACCATAATGGCTGGTAGAGAGCCAGTCAAGTGGTGAATGCTAAGCCCCGCCCCCTTTGATTCCACTTTCATAATTGGAAGTTGAGGAAGTAAAGAAAGACTAGGAACACAGATCTGCAGGATCACTTTGAGTCTATAGAACCTACTGTCATCCCAAGGGACGCACCTATCCATGTGGCAGGTGAGCTCCTTACCCAAAGTCATGACCCATACAGGAAAGCCGTAGCAACCAACCAACAAGCATCAGTTGTTCCCACCAGCCGAGGGAAAAGATGGGCAGCTCTGGCTTGAACAGTGGCCAGTCAAGGCAGTCCCCTTCTGCTGGACACCTCCACACACACCTTTGTGTGGGGACAAGGCTGAGCATGTGCACTCTGACCTCAGCCATGGGTGTGGTGGCTGCCTGTGCTTCAGAGTCACCTTCCTGCAGAACACCGAGACCCCTCAGGGGTCACTGCCAGATACCAGAGTAGAAAGAAAAAGACTGTCCCTGTACCACCTGTCCCACCCCCTCACTCCCCAACCTTACAAGCGGGGACTCACGTCTGTGGTTCTCATTTCTGTGGTTGGGCGGGGACCGGGTCTCCTGGTCTTGGCTTTCATCTCCCTCCTCACTGGCCAGGTGGGTGTGAGCATAGTGGTAGCTGAGTCCCGGCCGGTTCTTGTAGCGCTTGCCGCAGACTAGAGAAGAAAAGAAAAGATATGATGAAAAGGCAGTGTCAGCAACTTGTATGGTCAATCTCTCACACGCCAGGGCCACGGCCCCCAGCTGTGCACAGCAGAGCCAGGCTTCCCCTTAAAAGCACCTCCCACCATCAGACCCGACACCACTGTAACCACGTGGCCCATGTACTCAAAAGAAGTAGAAGAGCACAGAGGGCAATGGCTGTGTAAGCACTACCATTCTGCCTGTGGGGCCTTAGGCAAGTCATCGAGCAGCTCTGTGCCTCCGAGGCTTTAGAGACAAAATGGCAGTGATGACAAGGATCTACCCCATTAACCATGCACAGCACAGAGTGCTTAGACAGGCACTATGTGTTTGTTATGGAGCTACGTATGCTAGGCAAGTGGTCCATCTCTGAGCCACACTCCCAGTCCTACACAGAGGGCCTTCAAATGGTGATGAGCACACAGAAACGGGGGTTAGCATCATAACCTTCAACTATCAGCAAAAGCCTATCCAGTCCAACCCTTCAGGTCATGAAGCATAGACCACACATCAGTGGGAGAGCCACCAGAACCCACGTCCCCTGGATTCCTCCGCAGTGACCCGCCTGCTGCCTTCCCCATGCTTGATTCTCTATGGAGTAGGACAGTTTTCATTGGGTAACATGCTCCATGTGTCACCCTGTGGTTTCTACCAGGAAAACGTGCTCTGCTCTCACCACCAACGCAGTGAGACCGAGGCATGCTGGTGGCTGTAGTAGCCAAGAGCTCATGACCTCAGTGCTCCAATTAGCCTCTGGCACCCCAGACCTGTCTCGAGTGAGAACAACTTGAGACAAAAGGCAACTGGTAACACTAAAATGGCATCTTAGAGGCAAGAAGAAAGGGGCCGCTCAGTACCCTGGCTGCTCAGGGCCTAGAAAGCAAAAAAACAGGCGAAGCAGGCAAAGTGGCCAGGCGGGATGGGGGGAGGGCAGACCACCAACCATTTTTCTCACACACTCAGCCCAGACTTCACACTTTTGGGGTGGAGTTGCCGAGAACAGAAGATTTGGGGTCTTCACGGTGAAACTGTGATTCCCAAACGCTATCTTTCTCGTCCTCCCAGTAGACCAAGCCCAGTGGACCCTGCTGGGGCAACAGGGGATGGACTGGCTCTGAGGGGCTCTCCCTTCTCCCAGGTCCCTAGTGCCAGAGAGGGAGTAAGAACAGGACTTCAGAATCAGACCTAGATCCAAAGCCCAGTTCCAGGTGTCCAAGTTCAGTGGCTGTGACTGTCGCTATTTGGAAAAGGGCCGTTACAGGACCACCGTAAGGGTAAGGACTTCTCACAGCTTGTCGTCGCCTTTCAGGTCCTCCTGGGGTTGGGTAAACAACACCATCTCTTCTCCCCCTTAGTTAGGAAGATTCCTTCTAATTACCATAATTCATTTTGAGTAATAGCCACGACAATAGTTTCAAGTGGCAGAATTGGATATCTCTTATCTTTATGAATCTGGAATTAGTATTTCACTGTTCTGAATGACTCTGTAGCTAATTTTTCACCTTTATTAAATTGAAGTAGTTCCTGTTGTTCCTGTCTTAGAATCTTATTATAGGAAAGTTTTATTGGCTGCCATATAAGCAGCTGCTAATACGTGGCTTTTCACCAGCTTGTGGATATGGTGAATTAGGTTGGTTTCCTAATATTTCCTATTACTGAACTGTTCTTGCATTCCTAGAACATGCTCCATTGTGTCAGAGTGTATTATTCATTTGATATACTGCTGGACTCAAACTTGATAATATTACATCTCAACTCTGACTGGTAGAGCTATAATTTTTGAATTACCTTTATCAAGGTTCAATTTTATAGTTTTGTCAACTTCCAAAAACAAATGGGAAAGTTTTACTATGTGAAATTGGACAAGTCACATCCTCTCTCTGTGCCTTTTCTCTGGAAATGAAGGTAATAATACTTACTTTGAAGGTTAATTAAAAGATCATAAATAGTATCTGCAAAGGATCTCACTGAGTCTAAAGTAATAGATAAATAAAAAGATCAATAAATAGTAAGTAATGGGCAAGAGATATCAGCCTTGTTGGTCACATCTTAAGGTTTGGGCCCTCCCAAAGAGAAACATTGATCTCTCAAACTGTTCTGTGGAATCCAGCAATTGGTTGGACTTCCTTGATGAGTGTTTGAAATTCAAGCTGGTGGCCTAGCAACTATAAATTATTCTTATTCTTATTCTTATTCTTATTCTTATTCTTTTTCTTCTTCTTCTTCTTCTTCTTCTTCTTCTTCTTCTTCTTCCTTCTTCTTCCTTCTTCTTCCTTCTTCTTCCTTCTTCTTCTTCTTCTTCTTCTTCTTCTTCTTCTTTTTTTTTTCTCTCTCTCCCCAAACTAAAATGGCACCTTGCAACCTTGCATCTCAGTTCCATGTGGCTCAGAAAGCCGGGCATAAAGAGGCCCCTGAGATACACTCTATGCTTGTGGCTTTTTCCATTTAACCTTTTAAATGATCTGAGGTCAATAAGCAACAAATTACAGGGCTATTGGATATGAATCCACTTAGTCACCAAACACTTTGTTGATGAGGAAAGCATGTCTATTCAAAATAAATGTCTTTCCAATGTTTGCACAAGGCAGCCTGGGCTCTCTGCAGATCCACCCACGAGCCAAATGAGCCAATTATGCACTGCCGGGTCAACCATTGCTTTCCTTTTCTTTTCTTTTTTCATTTTCTTTTTTTTTTTTCTTAATCATAGAATGTCAAGATCTTAACTGTCACTTAGACTAGCCACCCACTAATGTTGTTCCCACTAATACTCTAGAAGCCTGTCGTGGGACTCGGGGGATGGGAACTTACTGCCCATGAGAGCAGGTGCTCCTCCCCTGGGACTTCTTGACTTGTCCTTCTGACTCCACCTGCAGTCTCCTCTTCAGAGTGGTTTCCCCATTGACTTATCTGATATGCACAGCTATGCCTCATCTGCTGACAAGCACATTCTACAAAACGCACTTGTTAAGCGGCTGATGAACGGACACAGATGCACTTGTGCGGGAGACAAGAGCCAGGAATGGAGGCAAGCCTGTAGCATCTACTCCATCTATCGACACTGTGGTTGTTGGGATGGGTTTGGCCCCATAAACTCGTATGTTTGAATGCTTGGTCCCTAGGGAATGACACTCTTAGGAGGTGTGGCCTGAGGGGAGGAAGTGTGTCACTGTAGGATGACGGGGTTTGAGGTCTCCTATGCTCAAGCTATACACAGTATGGTACACATTCCCCTTCTGCTGTCTGTGGATCATGGTGTAGAACTCCCAGTTCCTTCTCCAGCACCATGTCTGCCTGCACGCTGCCATGCTTCCCACCATGATGATAATGGCACTAAACCTCTGAAGCTGTAAGCCAGCCCTGGTAAAGGAATTTTCATTCAGAACATGGCTGCTCTGGCAAGAGATCACACCCAAAGATTTTCTAGGTCTGTGTGATCTGGCTGGAATACAAATACACCTTCAATCCAGGAGACAGAGGCCAGCAGATCTGAGTTCAAGGCCAGCCTGATATAGAGCAAGTATCAGGTAAAGAAAAGCTTAGGCGGTACATGCCTTTAATCCCAAACAATGAAGGTAAAGTTGGTTTGTAGAAGGAAGCACCCATGTTTGAAAGTGACGTGTGAGTGGCAGAAAAAGTGAAAAATTGGAGATTTGACAGAATAGGATACGACCAACTCTCACGAGAAGAGAGAGGAAAAGAAGCTACTTAAGGGAGCAACACAGAGAATGAAGATGGAGGAGAGAGTGGTACAGAGAGAGGTTGAATGAGAAAACAAGCTAACAAAGGTGAAGGCAGAATGAGCGAGGATGAGGAGGAGCCCAGAGATTAGACTAGATTGCTGGAGTTAGTTTGAGGCCGAGCATTGAAACTCAGAGGTGGAGGAGAGAAGCCAGATTGAATAAGTCAGCTGGGAGAGGAGTTTGAGCCAGAACAGCTGAGTTGAACCAGCCAGCCCAGAGCGCAGTACTAACAAAAAAGGTTTGAGCTTATTAAGCAGTAAGTCTCAGAGGCTGAAAACATTCTACACCTAGGTTAGACTGTACAGAGGCTAGAAGCTTCCAGGACTAGGCCTAGGTTAGCAGAGAGAGGCACTGAGCCTACCGGACAATTGAAACGGGCAAATAAAAGTTCCCTTTACAAGCCCCAATTAAATGTTTTCCTTTATAAGAGTTACCATGGTCATTGTGTCTCTTCACAGCAATGGAAATTCTAAGATACACGCTAATCTGATACTAACAGCTCTTAAAGCCTACAAATAGAGGCCATCCATACCCTCCCTTAGCACTGTAGGCAGAGATGCCTTGGGGCACAAATTCTTTTGCTAGAACACAGATTCTCACCATGTGCTTCCCAGGCCGGCACTGCCAGTATCACCTGGGAACTTGTTAGAGAAGCAAGTTCTCAGGTGCCTCCACCCCTAGCCCCTGAGTCAGAAGCAATGGAGGTTGGGGGAGTAGGGGGCGGGGACACGACCCAGCCATCTGTTCATCAAACCAGGGAACCCAGATTATCACTGGAACTCACTAAAGCTTGAGAAGATCTCAGCCTGGCTCTAACCAACCTGCTCTACCTATCTTCCTAGTGTGTGGGTGTGCGGTGGAGCCTACCCCAAGGCATGTGATTCATCACTTGAAGATCCAGATGCAGGCAGCTCTGTGAGGCGGCCTGGACGCCAGACTCCTTCCTAAAGTGCCTCAGAATGGAACCTCATCGTTTGTGGCTCATTTGAACAGTGTCTGTCCTTCATTACCAGACCTTCAGTGATGAGCTTATCAAATGTGAATATATGCTAGCCCCGTGACACCAAAAGGATGAAGAGAAAAGGGACCCAGGTCCCTCTCTTCCTCCGAGTTCTCCATCTGACAAAAGAGATGTGCTTGTAGAGGAGAGACACGCTGTGGCTGTGTGAGCAGGCACGCCTGCCAGGGGTATCTGAGAGGAACAGCAGATGGCTTGAGCTGGGGGGAGAACGGCTCCCTAGAGTGTGAGCCCCTTGGAGGAAAGCATACAATGAGCAAGACTGCACCTGGGGCTCCCCAGCATAGCCACGCAGCACCTCGAGCCTACCGGGAGCCACTTGAGAAAGCTGCAGCAACGGAGAAGGGTGGGCTTGAGGAAGCTAACCAGAAAGGCCACTGGGGCTTGACTCCATCCTCACAATGAGGGACCAGAGGAGGGGTTCACCCAGAGGATCAACTTAAGCTGGCTCACATGTCAGCATACCGCTTACAGGCTGACTTTGAAGGTGGCAGGGTACTGTTTGCCTTGCTGATGGATGGAAACAATACGGCCTCACAGGTGGGAATGAGTTATGGGGGAGGAATTCAAGATAGCTTCTGGTAGAAAGGGGTGTAAGAATGCAATGAGGGGACAACTACCATGGCCATCTCTGATGTGTTCTGCCCATGCCTGGCCTCATCTGGCAGCAGGTCTTGCCCTCCTCCCTCACCTTCCTGCTGATATCCTAAGCAGTTTGCTCCTCATCACCGAGCCTTGGAGCATGGTCATTCTTATGGGAACCAGGCCCGACTGGGCTGCCTGCCTGTCTTGCTGTTTCATGTCCTGTTTTTAGCAGCTTCCGTGTCTATGTTTATGTTGGTTAGCTAGTCATGTTTACTGCTCTGAGAATGCACCCCTCCCCTCCTCGGGACTTTCCCTCCTGTGTGCAATCACCTCTTGAGGGATTTTACCTGCGCATGTCATTCCTGTTTTGCTGCCTATAAAAAGGCTCTTTGGTGAAAGTCAGACCCCACTCTCAACTCAAATGTGAAGAATGTCCTGTCCGTTGGGTAGATCTGGGTAGAGGTTCAAAATTTACTGCATGTATTGTCCTTGGCTGGTGCCATCGTCTTGAGCAGGACCCCTGGGCCCAGATCCACCTGTCAAGGTTCTTCTTGTACGTTTCTAGGACCCTCTGGATCCTTCTATTTCCCCATTTTCCCATGCTTTCTCTCACCTAGAGCCCCAATAGGATGTCCTCTCCTCTGTCCCACTTTCCTGATAAGTGAGGACATTTATGGGACACACCCCTTGGGCTAGTGTCCAGATATAAGTGAGTATATACCATTTGACTTTTTCTGCTTCTAGGTTAACTCTGGTGCCCCATATTTGACCATGTCCCCTGGATGGGGAGGCCTGGTGGCACTCAGAGGAAGGACAGCAGGTTACCAAGAAGAGACTTGATACCCTATGAGCATATACAGGGGGAGGAGGTTCCCCTCAGTCACAGTCATTGGGGAGGGGAGTATGTGGAAAATGGGAGCGAGGGAGGACTGGGAGGATACAAGTGATGGGATAACAATTGAGATGTAATATGAATAAATTAATAAAATATATTTTTAAAAAAGAAAGGCTCTTTGGACACTGAATAAAAGCCACCGCTGCTGCTGCTGCTCTCTTAGCACGAAGGACCCGCTGTTTTAGTGTGTGTGTGTGTGTGTGTGTGTGTGTGTGTGTGTGTGTGTTAAATCCGCAGTCCCTCACCCTTGCCTCGGTACTGCAGTGGCGCAGGCGCCACACATCCTTCTCCCTAGCACGCTCCCCACCCCGACCCCCAGTTGCCCTGGTGAGGATCCAATCCTTCTTCAGCTCTTAGTTCCTAATGCCCTTCCCCAGGGAGGTCCTGCCAAGCATCGGGGTTCTGGTGCTCATCAGTCCCACAGGCAGCCAGTGAGACAGGCCCTGAACACTCACACACATTTCATCCGCAGTGCCCTGCCTGGGGTCTTGACTGTGACAGGCACGTGGATGTCAGCTAAGGGACGACGGGAAGACTCCCAGATTCCTGACTTGGGTAGGCTGTTGGAATCAAATCTAAGGAAGAAAGAAAATGGGCTCAGCCTGTGGGACTTTTATCCTCATGGAAAGACTGGCCTATGGGCACAGTGGCACAGGAAGTTACGGGTGTTGAGACACTCTGAGGGAAACTGTGGAGAGGAAGAACAGAGGAGGTGGTTACAGGAAGGAGCCTGGGCAACACAGGGTTCCCCTTTTAAATTAGTTAAGAGATACTCTGCAGGAGGAGAGTTTCAGGACAGAAGAAGCACGGAGGCTCCAGCCACAGCTCCTCTGTGCTCCTCAGTGCTCCTCCGTGCTCCTCAGTGCTCCTCCATGCTCCTCATGGGCTGGGATTCTGAGTGCAACAAGCAAACATGCTCACGGCAACTCACAGCCCCGTTGCAGTGCCTTGAGTGAGGCATGTCCCCCACTATAGACTCGGGCATTGGAACCCTTGGTCCCCAGTTGGTGGGGCCATTTGGGAGGAGAGGACCAGGCTGCAGATGGCTGGAGTGCACCAGGAAATGAGGACGTGGAAAAAGGCTCATAGACTACTCCTTCCAGCAGGACTGGAGGAGGAGGCAGGGCAGAAGAAGGGGACTGTAGTTAAGGAGGAGAGGGGTGTAATGATTTATCAGGGTGAGTCTGTGAGCAGGTCAGAGGCTAATGGGAGGCAGCCAGGGTGGGCAGCCTGAAAGGCAGAGGTGGGAGAACCTGGAGTTAATGGAGAGGACACTGAGCTCCAAACAAAGCTGCTAATGCTAACACCTAGTCTTTCCAATGACAGCATCATGGGGTGAGGGAGGAAGTCAAGGCTCTGTGATTTATTCTGATGGAACTGCAATGGAATAAGAGCGCTACATTTTGATGGGAAGAAGACAAGCTAGAAATGACACTGTTTGACCTCCTGCGTTTAATCCTACTTTCCAGTCACTCCAAACGCTAAGGGCCAACTTCATAGGCAGTGATCCGAGGAATCAGAAAGAGCCTCATACTGGATTTCATGTTCTGTGGTCACCATCTTGAAATACTTCCTATAGATTCCTCAAGGGCTCCTCATGGTGCATGTGCCCATGCGTGTGTGTGTGTGTGTGTGTGTGTGTGTGTGTGTGTGTGTGTGTGTGCCTCTTGCGAGCACATTGAGTATATGCTCTCAATGGCTGGAAGCTCACTCTAGGGCTGACTAGCTGGACACTGGGCCCAGGATCACCTGTCTCTAGATTCCCCAGTGCTGAGGTTACAACTGCACACCACCACACGCAGCTCTTATTATGGGTTCCGGGAATCAAACTCGGGGCCTTACCAACTGACCTCCCTCTCTCCAGTCCCTCTGAATCTTATCTTGCGCTGGAAATCTGGGCGTGGAGGTACGGGAGTAGGTGACCCCAGTTGAAAGCTTTAAATCCACCTGAGCTCCAAGAAGCTGAGTCAAAACTCTCGGAAGTCTGCCTAGGCCAGTTCACGGGTCACTGTGGCAGTGTGATGAACTGCTCTGGCCCTGGTCAGTTTGGTCATTGGAGAGGATGGGGGAACTGCAGCGACGTCTGAATAGTCCACATCTGAACTGGGTGGGTTCAGACTCTGACTAGGGTCGAGTGCTAAGCCTTTGCGCACCCACATGCCCTCTCTGGAATGGGGCTCACTATGACAACACACCTACCTTGCCATAAGGAAGAAAGGCGTGAGAACGGTTTGAAAGAGCACCCATGGTCTCAAGTCAATCGTCAGCTGTCATGTCACCCACTGCCATCAAAAGGGGCTCAGCCAAGACAATAAACCCCAAAGGGGAGGGAGCTAGCTGTTTCTCCTCTGAAGTCTGGGGTAATGGTGTAGAGCAGAAAAGAAGGTACGGAGAAGAATAACGTTCTGAAAATAAAGTATTGGCACCATCTGCTCCCCTTTTATCAAGTCAGCAATCGCACTCTGGAAGTAGCTGTCGCAAGGAGTCAGACTAAGCCCCAAGATTGCTGAAGCGTGCAGAGAGGGCTAAACTCCCCCCCCCCCATCCTCCCTCCACAGTCTCCTTCCCCAGGGCCCACTCCTCTGCGTCATGCACCTCTGCAGCCATCACCCCTGGGACCAGTCCGCCCCATCTGCGCGCAGCCTAAGGTCCTTCTTTTCACCTTGGCAAGCAAGCACCTGGATTTTGTGTTCCTGGCACAGCGCGTGTGGAGAGCCATGGCTGTGACAAGGGAAGTCCAGCTTGCCTCCCTCTCTCTCCTTCCCCCTGGGGCGGATCCATCTGTCAAGCTGCAGAAATAGCTTTGCCCACATTCCCGGTCCAGAGCTGGGTTCTCCACATGGGACCTCCAGGCTAGAGTTACGAATGCCATCAGTGTTGTCCCAGAGCAGGGACAGCACGTCTCCTATCCCCCTCAGTCCTACTCCAATCATTTTCTGGGGCTGGATGGGGGGTGTGGGGGGTTGTTAGGAGGGGCTGGCAGTTTGTGTGAACAAAGCCGACCGCAGCCGCTGCCGACAGCAGAATCCTTCCTGCCGGGGAGAAGCGGCTGCCTTCCCTACTGATAACTTAATGACTCTGGCACATTTTCATCAGCCCAACTTGGAGCACGCAGTGGGTATCTGAACCAGTGGCTGCCAGAGACTGAAAGCAGCAACTAAAAGCAATTACGGGATGAGTGTCCAAGAGGCAAAGCCTGGGCCTTGGGAGTCACAAGAAGCATCGCATTCCCAGCGTCTGCCCGTGGCACACGGACGCTCAGCCCTTTCTCTCCACAGCTCAACTCCTTCAGCTGGGGCACAAATCACAGCGCCCGGCACCTGCTGCTGGCCAGAGGGCATCGGTACAACAATCAGGCAGCCTCAGTCCGATCCCTGCCCAGAGCTTTACCCCAGTCACAAGACAGGGGTCCTGCTTTACAGGTGAGGAGCCTGAATGTGGGAAAAGATAAATGACTCCTGAAACTGGCAAATCCAGGATTCAAATCCAGGCCCGTCGACCATTTGGAGAATACAGCTAGAAGGTGTTTCATGTGTTTTCTGCTCGTCACTCCTGCCCCAGGCTGCCCTGGTGCCTGGGCTGACCTCCATAGCCCCTTCCTCATT